>NC_091289.1:30029880-30329880 GCF_032444005.1 Ranitomeya imitator
CAAACTCCGCAGGACAGTTAATTATAGGTTGGCTGTCTACCTTACATCACCTAAGCAGACATAGGGGGCAACGCGTGGAGAGGGGCGTCTCTAGGGTCCCGGAAGAACTCCGAGCCTTCCAGTCAAACGGGTGCGTCCTAGCCATAACATACCTGGGGACGGAGAACTAGAAAGAACTGGAACGAATTAGAAAGAACGAGAATAGAAGTTGTGAGGACTATCCCGAATGCTCAGCAGGGTAGCACTACAACACACAGGCGCTAGTGGAACTCTGGATGTGCCTTCGGACCGGCCGGTCTCAGACAGCCCTGTTAACTGTGCTCTAGATTGCGGATCCTGAAGTCTTCAGTAAAGAGGTAAAGAGACTGCAACCCTGTGTCCTCGTTATTGTCTGCACCTCACACCATCACCATCCACCTTACTGGGAAGCCCTGGGGACACACTTCACCTGTGGGAAGGTATACCATCTAGCTGCCATCACATCACCCCAGCGGACCCCAAGCAGCGTCGGTCACCCTGACCGAATACCACAGGTGGCGTCATGAAACCTTGACAAACTATCATCACCCCTTTTATTGGACGCCCCCTAGCAGGGTCACGGACCGGGTCCAGCCACCGTGACAACCCCAGAACTGAGACAGAAAGGACCGGTACTGAGTAACCTGTGGCCCTGTATCTGGGGGCGCTCCATAAACATTATGGTCAATAACAAGCGATAAATATTTGATTGGTGGGGGTCCGACTACTGGGACCCTCCCAGACCTTGCATTTCGTGTAGGTGACTATGAAGGCCGTAGAAACCCCAATAAGAGGTTGCCATTGTATTTGCATTTATCATGTGTTAGATTTTGCTTCCGCTTCTAATGGCACTTGAAGAATTCAATGTCATTCTGTCATTTCCAGGGATCCTAATTATCTCGCACAATAGTTACATTTTGTGCCTCTCTCCTTAGGATTTCTATAGCTGGCCCTGGATCAATGAAACTACAGAGCGGCTACTTGACAATAGCACTCTTGTCAAGGACACACCTCGGTTCTTCCTGAGATTTTTGTGACGTACGTTGAAACCTTTCAATGGCTGCGTTGCTAAGGCTGGATATAGGGAAAGGCCATGAGTCCCCGGTATTACGTGTATTGTGAGGAGAGACGGACGGTCGCATTAGTAATCGTTCCCTCCTGCCATTATATACTAGATAGCGACCATAATTGTGGCCTAAGGAGGGCAGAGTAATTAAGAGATATCCTGGGATATTATAAAGCGCTCCCTCCTAGCCTCTGACAATACTCGTCTCTTGGAAGGAGTCGTCGTCATGTATTGATTTCAGCTGTGAGATTGTAACGTGTACAGTCACTTATTTACAGAGGCGGACATATTGGTGCAACCTGGGTGGCTGCACAGGGACCCAAGAGGTCAGGGGCCCAACTACCACCTCCAAAGTAGTTGGAATTGTGTATTATGATGGACTATTGGACTGCAAAGGGCCCATAAACTGTTCTTGTACAGGGGGCCTTTCTGTCTGTTAATGCCAGTGCTTATTTATATTTTGTTTCTATATACTCCATAGTGATTTGCTATGACTGGAGTGAGGCACCTCAATGCTAGAAAAGACGGAGATTAGTGGCTAATAGTCATGTCTGCCGCTGCTCGTCCCTACGGAAACAACAGAGACAACAAGAGCTACCCATAACAGCCAATCACAACGCAGCTTTCATTTTGCCAGCGCAGTTTTAAAAATTAAAGCTGAGCGCTGATTGGTTGCTAGGGGCAACAAACCTGTCTTTGCGGCCTACACCGTTTGTTTATCCCCAGTCCTGGCACTTTTGATCCCATGAATGTCATATTCAAAAACATTTTTACGATGATGACTCCTTACGTTTTGGGGAGCAATAGACCTTTTTTTCATGGCACTATATCACACTTTATCCGGGGGCAATTTTTAGGCTATTTTCACACATGAATGCATCTTTTTTTTCTGTAGGAAAATGGCAGGCTATGACCAAAGAGCCACAGCTTGCATTCAGCATTTTATATGTGTTGTTTATTTTTAGGCGTCGTTATCCAATTTTTTGTTGCTAGCCAGTTTGATCTCAACATGGAAAAACGTTAGTTAAAATGCTAAAAGAATTGACAAGCTGTGTCCATAGGTCATAGATGCACGAGGAAAGAAAAACAGTGTGCAAATGAGATTTTGCTCAAAAAAGCATATAAAAATAGAATAAAGAAACACGACCTGTGAACAAGCCGTTATGACTGTGCAATGGGCAGCAGGCGCATAAATGGGGGCACTTAGGGCAGGTGTAAGCACAGGAATTGAGATGGGCACAGTGCTGGCAATATTATCAGGCTCTGCCTTGGGATAACAGGAGGATGGCATTATTAAAGGGGAAGTAAAATGGCAAGTGTAGGTCTGGCAAGTCAAGGAGAGTTGTACCCATAAGAGGTCATCTTGATGGTTTAAGACTTATGATGGGTAAAGGTGAGGGAGTATCCTGGTTTCTGGAAAACCTTCCTGGACTGTTCATGGAGGAAAAATGAGTTACATAATTATGGTAAATGCCTCTGCCAGCAGGGGGAGCTCTCAGCAATCAGAATATTATTGAATAAAAATGGCGGATGTATGGATTCAGATACAGATAGCGACCTCTACTGGTAATTCCAAGCAGAAGGAATTTGATCCTGTATCTAAATGGATGTGTGAAGAGAAGCAGATGAATCTGAGCTCTGATTAAATAAAATTCACTTCTATTTATTCCACCAACTTGGATCCAGTCCCAAAGTCACAGCCACATAGTAAAATATGGGGTATAAGAAGATAACGTAACCCAACATTCTCCGTACATGAACAAGTGTGGGCTGAGGAGGATCTGCCTATAACAGCAGCAATCAGAGTTGACCTCAAATTAGTAACTAGATGATCGCAGGTTCAGGTCTTCTAAGAGGACTAAAAAATGGTAAAAAAATAAAAATAAAAAGTTATTAAAAATAAACATATTTAATATTGCCATGTCCATAAAAGTCTGCAGTAGCACCATATACAATTATTTACCCCTTATGTGACTACTATGGCCTCATGTCCCCTTCTGGAAGAAGAAGCCAGGAGCCTGTCAGGGGCCAGAGTACTAGGGAGGAGCAGGGAGGGTGCAGAAGGTATAAAAGTGGCACGCAGCTCACCAAAAATTTTAGTCCAGTCAAGCAATGGAGTAAGATTTCTATGGCACAAGTGAACAATAATAAGACATGCCCCATCCCGCCTATGCTCTCCCAACTTTGGTGAATTTATCCGTTACTGGTGTGAAAATGCCCAAAGTTGCCAAATATTTGCACAAATATGGAATGTGCAAACTGTTTTACGCCGGAAAACTGTAATAAACATTGTGGTGAATTTTGACCCCTGTATATTTTCATCGTACAAAGAATAACACTTAACCCCGTAATAACCTGTCCCTGATGGTGCCAATTTTCGTTTTTGATTTTCCGTTGACATAGCCATATGAGGGCCTGCATTTTGTAGCTGTAGTTTTGAATGTCATAGCAGTAATGATTTGTATATCATTATGTTTTAAAATATAATATGCTTAAGGCCTCTTTCACACGTCAGTGTCTCCGGTACGTGTACTGACAGTTTTCTCACGTACCGGAGACACTGACACACTGACCGTGTGTCCGTGTGCAAAACATGGAGACATGTCCGCTTTTCTCCGGCAGCACGTACCGCAATACGTCCCGCACACGTGCAAACGGAGAACAGTGTGCACTCTCCTCCGTGTGCACGTACCGCCCGCAGGAGAGACAGCGCTACAGTAAGCGCTGTCCCCCCTGCGTGTGGTGCTGAAGCCGACATTCATTCCTTCTCCCCAGACTGAAACTCTCCTATTTGAAGCATTTCTCAAAAAAGAAAAAAAAAAAAAAAATATATATATATATATATATATATATATTTAGGCTGGATTGGGGCATGTCTTTTTTTATTATTTGCTTAAACAATTAAAGAAATCAGGTTGGGGACCACTGTATTCTTGATAACCAGCCATGGTAAAGCTGACAGCTGAGGGTTGCAGCCCGTAGCTGTCAGTTTTGCCATGCTGTTTATAGAGGGGAACCCACACCATTTTTTTTATTTATTTATTTATAGTGCAGGTGCCGGCTGATGAATACTCCCATCAGCAGCGCCTGCTCTCTCTTTTATCAGCGTCAGCAGGTGTAAGAGGGTGAACTGTAGTCCCACTGAGAGGGCACTAGGACCCTGTGGTTTTTGCCTGTTGCAGCAGAGGACAGACCTCCCAGAGACAATGTGTGCTGCGGGGTGGGGTCTAGTGTCTCGAGTGTAAAAGTGAAAGTAGGAAGTGAGAGCTGAGAGAGAAAAGGCGGGAAGAAAAGGAGAAGCTGCTGTGAGATCTTAAAAAGAGACTGTGTGGATTTACTGCAAGTGTTTTTGGAGGAAAATAAGCTTTTGAGAGACTTTTTGTTGCTAACGTTCCCCTGGAGAAGAGCTAACCTTTTGTTTAACTCTGTGAGAGACTTGTGTTGCTAACGTTTCCTGGAGAGGAGCTAACCCTTTATCTAAGAAAAGACGGAGACTTTGCTAAGAACCCAGTACGAATTTGGAAGTCTGTGGATTCCCTGTGCATTGAGTGGAGAAACAAGTCTGGACAGACTGCTGATACAGAGACGGACGGATTGTCGTGGAAGCATTCCTAGGAGCTACAGAAGCAGAGACTACATCGTGAGACCACTAACTAAGTCCCCGGCGTTTGGGCTCGGCATCGGCCGACAAGACAAGAGGAGCTTGCTGTAACTTATTGGCGCTGAAGATAAGGATTGGCTGCAGCCTGTGCGGATTCCTGCCTGAGAGGAAATCCATTTCAGGATACGGTACCATAGTTATAGATACCCGGGTATCTCTGCTCAGAGTGTTAAATTGTTACTTTAGAGGTGTATCTTATATTAGAGTTGTGTAAGTTATACTCAATGTGCCATTCCAGGGGCTCCCTTAATAACACTACATTCAATTTACACTTGTTCCTGTTTTTAGTTGCCTGTTAGGTAAATTTCTTACTAGTCTGTTGTAGTACACAGTCTCAGGAGACCTTTGAGTGGCACAGTGATTTCAGCTGCTGCTGAATTAGTGTATCTTTGGGGTGCATCTGCCTTAATATTCTCCATATTACCTTGATTAATTTGCCTTTGAGTAAATACCGTTGGAGATTTCTGCCTTGGTCTTGGTTTGTGACTCAATGGATCTTATTCGGACCGCTGGTCATTACATTTTTGGCGTAGTCGGCAGGATCCAGTGTTTGTCATGGACGAGGGCGAGGGTGGAAATGACCCCGCTGTATCCGCATCCTCCTCGGGGGTTGGGGTTCCCCTGGCGGCCGCTGCAACTCCGGGAGGGTATGTGCCTGTAGGAGCTTTACTTCAGCACATGCCGAAATACGATGGGCGCAATATGGCGTTGCAAGATTGGGCTGAGAGAATCCGGAGTATTCTGCGCATGTGTAATTTGACCCCCGCGTTACGCGCTGAGCTGGCATTAAATGCACTGGAGGGTGATATTAGGCGTATGGTGATGGTGCGCCCAGAATCAGAGAGGGATACATTAGAAAAGATTTTGGAACTGTTAGAGGGGAGTTTGGGGGGCCGAGCGCGTGTGGCCCAGCTTCGGTCCCTATTCTTTAATCGTCCCCAGAGAGAGTGTGAGTCCCTGATGCAGTACTCTAATATTTTACAAAAGATGTTGAATGAGATGCAGCGACTAGACCCGGGGGCCATGGGGGCATTCCGGGAGGTAGACCGCTTTCTCCGGGACCAATTCATCACCGGTTTAGCCCATAGACTTCTCCGGGACAAGCTGTTGGAAATGGCCCGGGTTGCACCAGAGTTATCTTTCTGGCAGATTTACCGAGCTGCAGTGGAAAGGGAAGAGAAATCAGCCTATGTTCCCGAGGGGTCAGTGAACAGTGCCCAGCTGGAGGAAGGTGTGTCATCAGGGTCGGGGGGAGAGGGGCTTGTAAGCGTGGTACAAGCTTTGCGTGCTGAGGTGAAGGAGTTGAAGCTGAAATTGTCTCAACTGACAGTTGATCCCGCCTCTACCCCCTCACGGGAACCTCCTGCCCCACCCCCTGGAACGGTGACCCCGCAAATGGCCAGGTCGTCCTATCAGAATGAGTCAAGCCCTCGCCCACGAGGAACAATCACCTGCTGGAAGTGTGGCCGCCAGGGACACATCTCGCGTTACTGCCGGGCGCTTACAGCCCCAGAAACCCCGTCGCCGGCTTTAAACTTCCGGCCGCTGCCATGAGAGGGCAAGCAGCAGCGGCCCCACCCACACAAAGACCTCGACGGAATGAACAAGATTTGTTTGCATGTAGTCCAGTGATAGAAGCAGAGTTTGAAGGGCGGAAGATGAGGTGCTTGGTTGACACGGGATCCGAATGTACTATAATGGCTCTAGAAGTATATGAGAGATACTTCAGTCGACTAGTGATTCCAGAGGATGGCCGAGTGATACGACTGACCGCCGCAAATAATGGTCAATTGTCAGTCAAAGGGATCGTGTGGATGCAACTAAAAATGTTTGGTCAAGAGCTGGGGCAGAAAGGGGTAGTACTGGTGGATCACCCCCCTAGAAGAGGGATGGAAGTGACGCTCGGAATGAACGTGCTGCGAGATTTGAATCACCAGATGTATGCCAGTGAAGGACCCCGATACTGGGCCCGTGCGACAAGACACCGACCCACACAGAGAATTCTACACCGTCTAGTGCTGAGTTGCGACTTGCTGAAAAGTGCGGTCCCAGGTGGCCGGGTGGGCCGGGTCCGAGTGACTTCGAGGGCCCCGATCCTGCTGGGACCCAGACAAGAGGAACTCTTAATGCTGCCTGTGGGAGCTGCACAGAGATTGAATGGGCTTGAAGTGCTACTTGAGCCCGCCCGAGAGGGTTCCTCATTTGCCAAGGTACATGTGGCCCGGTCTTTGGCGATTGTGAAGAATGGACGAGTGCCGGTCCGATGCATCAATGTTTTAGATGAAGCTGTTGCAATTCCCGCTGGGACCATACTGGCTGAACTGTTCGTGCCGGCAGAGAAGGTGCCGGAAAATGCAGGGTTCGAATTGCGACCAGACCAACAGTCATCCTGGACATTCGCGGTCGAGGTAGGCCGGACTGAACCTCCTACGGAGGAATGGAATGTTCATGTGATCATGGAGCAGATGGGAGTGGATCGGGAGAAGCTGACCCCCGTGCAGTTGGAGCAGTTGGAGAGAGTTTTGTGGGAACATCAAGAGACATTTTCCCGACATGGAGAGGACTTCGGGTGTACCCAGACGATTGAGCATGAGATTCCAACGGGGGATACTCCACCCATTAGAGAAAGATATCGTCAAATTCCTCCGGCGCTCTATCAAGAGGTGAAGAGCATGGTGGCCAGTATGCTGGACAACCAAGTGATCCGAGAGAGCCGGAGTCCCTGGGCGGCCCCTGTAGTCTTGGTCCGCAAGAAGGATGGGACACTCCGATTTTGTGTGGACTATCGGAAATTGAATGCCCACACCGTACGGGACGCATATCCTTTACCCCGTATTGAAGAATCCCTGTCGGCCCTGGGTCGGGCCAAGTATTTCTCAACGTTGGATTTGGCAAGCGGGTACTGGCAGGTCCCAATGGCTGAAAAAGATCGGGCCAAGACGGCGTTTGTCTTGCCAATGGGGCTCTTTGAGTTCAACCGGATGCCCTTTGGCCTCGCTACCGCCCCAGGAACCTTCCAACGCCTGATGGAACATTGCTTGGGCGATCTAAATTTTGAATCAGTCCTGATATATCTAGACGACATTGTGGTGTTCGGAACCTCATTTGAAGATCATCTGGAGAAGCTGCGTCAAGTTCTCCGGCGGCTCAAGAGCTACGGCCTGAAAATAAAGCCAAAAAAATGTCAACTGTTACAAAACCAGATTGAATATTTGGGGCATCTGGTGACCCCGGACGGGGTACTACCTTTAGCCAGTAAGATTAAGGCAGTACAAGAGTGGCCACCTCCTTGTGACCTGCGAGAAGTGCGGGCCTTCCTGGGCCTAGCAGGATACTATCGGCGGTTTGTGCCTAAATTCTCACAAGTGGTGAGTCCCTTGAATGAACTTTTGAGAGGGACAGCGCTGGGTCCTCGAAATCGCCCCATTCCATGGGGGCCCCTACAGAAAAAGGCATTTGATGGAGTGAAAACCGCCCTAACGAGTGCCCCATTGCTGGCCTACGCCCGGTTTGACACCCCTTTTTTGTTGTATACCGATGGTAGTCTTCATGGGTTGGGGGCAGTACTAGCACAGGTGCAGGACGGCCGAGAACGAGTGATTTCTTATGGCAGCAGATCTTTAAGAGACTCCGAGCGAAATCCGGCTAACTACAGCTCATTCCGGCTGGAATTGCTGGCCCTGGTGTGGGCAATGACAGAACGCTTCGCCGAGTATCTAACAGGAGCTGAGGTGCTAGTCATGACAGATAACAACCCGCTAGCTCACTTAGAGAATGCAAAACTGGGGGCGTTGGAGCAGCGGTGGGTCGCCAGACTGGCCAAGTTCAATTACCGCATTAAATTTCGCTCTGGTCGAGAGAACGGCAATGCAGATGCATTGTCAAGGGTGCCCCTTGGGTCATCCGGGGAAGATGTTGACGAACAACTTGAGGATACTGAAACTCCAGCTTTGGGGCAGATACCTATCTTCCAAAGTGTGGTACACTCAAGTGGGGTGGCCACCGGGATGCCCTGTGTCCTGGGTAAAACACCCTCAGATTGGACAAGAGTCCAGGATGAGTGTCCGGACATTGCACTTGTGCGCCGTTGGGTACAAAACAAGGCCTGGCCCAGTGCAGAGGACAAGGCTCAGTTGTCCATGGAAGGAATGAAACTCCTTCGACAATGGGATAAATTGTGTGTGGAGCAAGGTCTTTTGTATCGTAAGGTGTACCTGCCATCGGAGCTGCAGCATCGGTACCAACTGATAATTCCTATGGGGATGGGGCCGGTGGTCGCTCGTGAGGCGCATGAGAAGGGGGCCCATTTTGGAAGTGAAAAGACACTTCAGTGGTTGCAGCGAGTCCTCTACTGCCCTGAGTTGGGAGGGATGGTGGCCGACGCGTGTCGGCAGTGCCGAATTTGTGGGCTCAACAAAAGCCCTGAGCAGCGGGCTCCCACACAGTCTATTAAGACTTCAGCTCCACTGGAGCTACTCATGATTGACTACGTGTTGATAGGGTACTCTACGTCAGGGTACTCCTATTGCCTGGTGATGACAGATCACTTTACCAAGTATGCTGTAGTGGTGCCGACAAGAGATCAGACGGCCAAGTCGGCGGCTGAGGCAGTGTGCCGACATTTCTTCCAAGTGTTCGGGAGTCCGCAGAGAATACATTCAGATCAAGGGGCCTGCTTTCAGGGGACGCTGATGAAAGAGTTACACCAGCTCTATGGTATCGAGCAGTCGAGAACAACGCCTTACCACCCTCAGGGTAACGGGGCGTGTGAGCGTTTTAATCGGACCTTGTTGCAAATGTTGAGGTCCTTAGAGAGTCAGCAACAGACATGCTGGCCTGAGTATCTCCCCGAATTGATGTGGGCTTACAATAACAGGGTGCACAGTACTACTGGTTACTCACCACACATGTTGATGTTTGGTAGACCTGGCCGAGACATTGAGGATTTGAACATGCCAGATCCCTCCTCCGCCCCCCTTCGGACTGCATCCGAGTGGGTACGAGAGCATCGGCGGCGGTTGAGGGTGGTGCATCAGGTGGTGGGCGACCGCCTTCGACAGGTGGTCCATAAGGACACGAGACCTGTACAAACAGAGCTGTTCTCTCCGGGGGACAGAGTGTTGGTGAGGACAAAACGACGGTCAGGAAAGCTGAGTGACCGATGGGAGGCGATACCGTATCTGATAAAAAAACAGGTGAACCCTGAGATTCCAGTGTACGAGGTCGAACCGGTGGGGACAGGGGGGCCAACCCGTAATTTGCATCGTAACATGTTACAACGGTGCTGGTTTGAAGATTCGGCGCCTACTCCCCTAGAGCCAGAGGCCATGTTCCAAGGGGCGGAAGCTCTGAATGATCTTGAGTTTGATGGTGTGCTTACTCCTGCGCCTGCTTATTTGCCCCCTGTGACCGATCTGGCCTCGGGTGATGAGAATGTTGGGGATATGGAGGATGTTGTTGAGGAGAGTGCATCAGGTCAACTGCTTGGTCCTGACGCTGTATCACAGGACATCGAGCCGCAGGAGGAGACAACTCCACTTACGCCCACTAACACGACCACGGAAGAGACTCTAGCTCCCTCTAAGGTCGCACCTGTTGATGTAGGACTCAGGAGAACTACACGATCTACGGCAGGAATACCGCCTCAGCGATATGCTCAAGATGAATTTGAGTGGGAAGGTATGTCGAGGACGCCAACCTCTAGTGGGGTGGCATGTAAGAGGGTGAACTGTAGTCCCACTGAGAGGGCACTAGGACCCTGTGGTTTTTGCCTGTTGCAGCAGAGGACAGACCTCCCAGAGACAATGTGTGCTGCGGGGTGGGGTCTAGTGTCTCGAGTGTAAAAGTGAAAGTAGGAAGTGAGAGCTGAGAGAGAAAAGGCGGGAAGAAAAGGAGAAGCTGCTGTGAGATCTTAAAAAGAGACTGTGTGGATTTACTGCAAGTGTTTTTGGAGGAAAAGAAGCTTTTGAGAGACTTTTTGTTGCTAACGTTCCCCTGGAGAAGAGCTAACCTTTTGTTTAACTCTGTGAGAGACTTGTGTTGCTAACGTTTCCTGGAGAGGAGCTAACCCTTTATCTAAGAAAAGACGGAGACTTTGCTAAGAACCCAGTACGAATTTGGAAATCTGTGGATTCCCTGTGCATTGAGTGGAGAAACAAGTCTGGACAGACTGCTGATACAGAGACGGACGGATTGTCGTGGAAGCATTCCTAGGAGCTACAGAAGCAGAGACTACATCGTGAGACCACTAACTAAGTCCCCGGCGTTTGGGCTCGGCATCGGCCGACAAGACAAGAGGAGCTTGCTGTAACTTATTGGCGCTGAAGATAAGGATTGGCTGCAGCCTGTGCGGATTCCTGCCTGAGAGGAAATCCATTTCAGGATATGGTACCATAGTTATAGATACCCGGGTATCTCTGCTCAGAGTGTTAAATTATTACTTTAGAGGTGTATCTTATATTAGAGTTGTGTAAGTTATACTCAATGTGCCATTCCAGGGGCTCCCTTAATAACACTACATTCAATTTACACTTGTTCCTGTTTTTAGTTGCCTGTTAGGTAAATTTCTTACTAGTCTGTTGTAGTACACAGTTCTCAGGAGACCTTTGAGTGGCACAGTGATTTCAGCTGCTGCTGAATTAGTGTATCTTTGGGGTGCATCTGCCTTAATATTCTCCATATTACCTTGATTAATTTGCCTTTGAGTAAATACCGTTGGAGATTTCTGCCTTGGTCTTGGTTTGTGACTCACTGGATCTTATTCGGACCTCTGGTCATTACAGCAGGCATTGGCTGAAGTAAGCATTACTCCCATCAGCCGACACCTGTGACCGGCGGTAAACATTTTACTGCTGATCACAGCTGCTGGCTCACGCTGTTATCTGACAGTGTGGGAACTGCAGCTTTCTGATAAGCAGTAATAATCTTACCGCCAATCAGAGCCAGTGTTTACCGTTTTGTCATGCAGATGACGGCATAGCAAACAATAGATGTTTGTGCCTCCCTATTCATCTGAATGGGGTTTGGGTTTGTGTACTGTTCTGGTATCCGAACTAAACTTTTTTTTAACTTAACCCCTTAGCGACCGCCGATACGCCTTTTAACGGCGGCCGCTAAGGGTACTTAAACCACAGCGCCGTTAATTAACGGCGCTGTGGAAAAAGTCCATAGCGCCCCCCAGAGGCCGATTTTCTCCGGGGTCTCGGCTGCCAAGGGTAGCCGAGACCCCAGAGAACATGATTCGGGGGGTTTTTAACCCACCCCGCATTTGCGATCGCCGGTAATTAACCGTTTACCGGCGATCGCAAAAAAAAAAGCGATCTCTTTTTAATTTCTCTGTCCTCCGATGTGATCACACATCGGAGGACAGAGAAAAGGGGTCCCAGGTGGCCCCCCAATACTCACCTAGCTCCCCCGATGCTCCTCGTGTCTCCCGGTGGGCGCCGCCATCTTCAAAATGGCGGGCGCATGCGCAGTGCGCCCGCCGGCCGGCACCGGGAGAATCTTTGGGGTCTCGGCTGCCGGGGGTAGCCAAGACCCCAAAGAGCACGATCGGGGTCGGTATTACCGACCCCTGTTTTGCGATCGCCGGTAATTAACTGTTTACCGGCGACCGCAAAAAAAAAAAAAAAAAAGTAAAGTGTAATTCTCTGTCCTCTGATGTGATCGCACATCAGAGGACAGAGAAATAGGGGGATTCGGGGACCCTAGCATACTCACCTAGGTCCCTGGATCCTCTTGCTGCTCCTCCTGGCCGCTGGCAGCAGCACATGGCGGACGCATGCCCAGTGCGCCCGCCATCTGTATCCATCTGCCGGCCGGCAGGAGAACAGCAGTTGGGGCTAAAATTTGGGGTAGGGGTAGGGTTAGGGTTAGGGGTAGGGTTAGGGTTAGGGGTAGGGTTAGGGTTAGGGGTAGGGTTAGGTTAGGGTTAGGTTAGGGGTAGGGTTAGGGGTAGGGTTAGGGGTAGGGTTAGGTTAGGGTTAGGGGTAGGGTTAGGTTAGGGTTAGGGGTAGGGTTAGGGTTAGGTTAGGGTTAGGTTAGGGGTAGGGTTAGGTTAGGGTTAGGGGTAGGGTTAGGGGTAGGGTTAGGTTAGGGTTAGGGGTAGGGTTAGGGTTAGGGGTAGGGTTAGGGTTAAGGGTAGGGTTAGGGTTAGGTTAGGGTTAGGTTAGGGGTAGGGTTAGGGGTAGGGTTAGGGGTAGGGTTAGGGTAGGGGTAGGGTTAGGTTAGGGGTAGGGCTAGGGTTGGGGCTAAATTTAGGGTTAGGGTTGGGGCTAAATTTAGGGTTAGGGTTGGGGCTAAACTTAGGGTTAGGCTTCTTTCACACTTACGTCGGTACGGGGCCGTCGCAATGCGTCGGCCCGACATACCGACGCACGTTGTGAAAATTGTGCACAACGTGGGCAGCAGCTGTAGTTTTTCAACACATCCGCTGCCCAATCTATGTCCTGGGGAGGAGGGGGCGGAGTTACGGCCACGCATGCGCGGTCAGAAATGGCGGATGCGACGTACAAAAAAACGTTTCATTGAACGTTTTTTTGTGCCGACGCTCCGCCAAAACACAACTGATCCAGTGCATGACGGACGCGACGTGTGGCCATCCGTCACGATCCGTCGGCAATACAAGTCTATGGGCAAAAAACGCATCCTGCGGGCACATTTGCAGGATCCGTTTCTTGTCCAAAACGACGGATTGCGACGGAATGCCAAACGACGCAAGTGTGAAAGTAGCCCTAGGGCTAGGGTTAGGGTTGGGGCTAAAGTTAGGGCTAGGGTTGGGGCTAAAGTTAGGGTTAGAGCTGGGATTAGGGTTAGGGTTTGGATTAGGGTTCGTATTAGGGTTAGGGTTGGCATTAGGGTTACGCTTGGGATTAGGGTTAGGTTTGGGATTAGGGTTAAGGTTAGGGTTGTGATTAGGGGTGTATTGGGATTAGGGTTAGGTTTGAGGTTAGGGTTGAGATTAGGATTAGGGGTGTGTTGGATTTAGGGTTTTGATTAGGGTTATGGTTAGGGTTGACATTAGGGTTGTTTTGGGGTAAGGGTTGTGTTTATGGTTAGGGTTAGTGATTAGGATTATGGATGAGGTTGGGATTAGGGTTAGGGGTGTGTTGGGGTTAGGGTTGGAGCTAGAATTGGGGGGTTTCCACTGTTTAGGTACATCAGGGGGTCTCCAAACACGACAGCCAATTTTGCGCTCAAAAAGTCAAATGGTGCTCCCTCCCTTCTGAGCTCTGCCGTGCGCCCAAACAGTGGGTTACCCCCACATATGGGGCATCAGCGTACTCGGGATAAATTGGACAACAACTTCTGGGGTCCAATTTCTCTTGTTACCCTTGTGAAAATAAAAACTTGGGGGCTACAAAATCTTTTTTGTGAAAAAAAAAATATTTTTTATTTTCACGACTCTGCATTCTAAACTTCTGTGAAGCACTTGGGCATTCAAAGTTCTCACCACACATCTAGATAAGTTCCTTGGGGGGTCTAGTTTCCAAAATGGGGTCACTTGTGGGGGGTTACTACAGTTTAGGTACATCAGGGGCTCTGCAATCGCAACATAATGCCCACAGACCATTCTATCAAAGTCTGCATTCCAAAAAGGCGCTCCTTCCCTTCCGAGCTCTGCCGTGCGCCCAAACAGTGGTTTACCGCCACATATGGCGCATCAGCGTACTCGGGATAAATTGGACAACAGCTATTGCAGTCCAATTTCTCCTGTTACCCTTGTGAAAATAAAAACTTGGGGGCTACAATATCTTTTTTGTGGAAAAAAAAATATTTTTTATTTTCACGACTCTGCATTCTAAACTTCTGTGAAGCACTTGGGCATTCAAAGTTCTCACCACACATCTAGATAAGTTCCTTGGGGGGTCTAGTTTCCAAAATGGGGTCACTTGTGGAGGGCTTCTACTGGTTAGGTACATCAGGGGCTCTGCAAACGCAACATAATACCCGCAGACCATTCTATCAAAGTCTGCATTCCAAAACGGCGCTTCTTCCTTCCGAGCTCTGCCGTGCGCCCAAACAGTGGTTTACCCCCACATATGGGGTACCAGCATACTCAGGACAAATTGGACAACAACTTTTGGGGTCCAGTTTCTCTTGTTACCCTTGTGAAAATAAAAATTTGGTGGCTAAAAAATCTTTTTTGTGGAAAAATTTTTTTTTTTTATTTTCACGGCTCTGCATTATAAACTTCTGTGAAGCACTTGGGCATTCAAGGTTCTCACCACACATCTAGATAAGTTCCATGGGGGGTCTAGTTTCCAAAATGGGGTCACTTGTGGGGGATTTCTACTGTTTAGGCACATCAGGGGCTCTCCAAACGCGACATGGCGTCCGATCTCAATTCCAGCCAATTCTACATTGAAAAAGTAAAACGGCACTCTTTCTCTTCCAAGCTCTGCGGTGCGCCCAAACAGTGGTTTACCCCCACATATTGGGTATCGACGTACTCAGGAGAAATTGCACAACAACTTTTGTGGTCTAATTTCTCCTGTTACCCTTGTGAAAATAAAAATTTGTGGGCAAAAAGATCATTTTTGTAGAAAAAATGCAATTTTTTTTTTTCACGGCTCTACGTTATAAACTTCTGTGAAGCACATGGGGGTTCAAAGTGCTCGCCACACATCTAGATAAGTTCCTTAAGGGGTCTAGTTTCCAAAATGGTGTCACTTGTGGGGGGTTTCCACTGTTTAGGCACATCAGGGGCTCTCCAAACGCGACATGGCGTCCAATCTCAATTCCAGCCAATTCTACATTGAAAAAGTAAAACGGCACTCCTTCTCTTCCAAGCTCTGCGGTGCGCCCTAACAGTTGTTTACCCCCACATATTGGGTATCAGCGTACTCAGGAGAAATTGCACAACAACTTTTGTGGTCTAATTTCTCCTGTTACCCTTGTGAAAATAAGAATTTGTGGGCAAAAAGATCATTTTTGTGTAAACAAAAGCGATTTTTTATTTTCACGGCTCTACGTTATAAACTTCTGTGAAGCACTTGGGGGTTCAAAGTGCTCACCACACATCTAGATAAGTTCCTTAAGGGGTCTAGTTTCCAAAATGGTGTCACTTGTGGGGAGTTTCCACTGTTTAGGTACATCAGGGGCTCTCTAAATGTGACATGGTGTCCGATCTCAATTCCAGCCAATTCTGCATTGAAAAAGTCAAACGGCGCTCCTTCACTAAACAGTGGTTTACCCCCACATATGGGGTATTGGCGTATTCAGGAGAAATTGCATAACAAAATTTATGGTTACATTTCTGTTTTTACACTTGTGAAAATAAAAAAAATGGTTCTGAATTAAGATGTTTGCAAAAAAAAGTTAAATGTTCATTTTTTCCTTCCACATTGTTTCAGTTCCTGTGAAGCACGTAAAGGGTTAATAAACTTCTTGAATGTGGTTTTGAGAACCTTGAGGGGTGTAGTTTTTAGAATGGTGTCACACTTCATTATTTTCTATCATATAGACCCCTCAAAATGACTTCAAATGTGATGTGGTCCCTAAAAAAAAATGGTGTTGTAAAAATGAGAAATTGCTGGTCAACTTTTAACCCTTATAACTCCCTAACAAAAAAAAATTTTGTTTCCAAAATTGTGCTGATGTAGACATGTGGGAAATGTTATTTATTAACTATTTTTTATGACATATCTCTCTGATTTAAGGGCATAAAAATACAAAGTTTGAAAATTGCAAAATTTTAAAAATTTTCGCCATATTTCCGTTTTTTTCATAAATAATCGCAAGTAATATCGAAGAAATGTTACCACTAACATGAAGTACAATATGTCACGAAAAAACAAACTCAGAATCAGCGGGATCCGTTGAAGCGTTCCAGAGTTATAACCTCATAAAGTGACAGTGGTCAGAATTGCAAAAATTGGCCTGGTCATTAAGTACCAAATTGGCTCTGTCACTAAGGGGTTAGGCCGAGCGGTTTGTCCATCACTAGTCCCAGATGTCCACAATGGGAGTCAAGTCTCAAGAAGCTGGGGGCCATAGTTTTATGTATAGACCATACAGGCTGCTCACACAAGCAGCATGCCGGCCGGCATTATCATGTTGAAAAATTACTCATGGGACACTTTCTCTTTCCATCGTGAAGGTCTCTTCATGGCTTTAGCCTCAAGGTCTCTAGACCAATCTCAGCACTGTCAAGACAAAAGTGGGACCCATTGCTGAAGAGGACAGACCTCCTTTCGAGCCTCGATGAGGCACCATGAGAACCTTTGAGGATGGTGGTGTAAAGTCAATGAGCACCTGTAGCTGGATGTTGGGGTCGTAGCCTATTGTTGTGCAAATGCCGTACAGAATGAATGACTACTAGTGATGAGCGAGTATGCTCGCGTTTTCCAGAGCACGCTCGGGTGGGCTCCGAGTATTTCTAACTGCTCGGAGATTTAGTTTTCATTCCCCAGCAACCAGGCAACCCCACATGTACTCAGGCTGGCTAGCAGCTGTAAATCACGCAGCTGAGGCGATGAAAACTAAATCTCCGAGCAGTCATAAATACTCGGAGACCCCCCGAGCGTGCTCGGGAAAACCCGAGCAACGAGTATACTCGCTCATCACTAATGACTACACATTTTCCTTTGACTCTGATGAGACCACATTGGCAACACCATGAAGAGGCGTTCACAAGAGAATGTCACACCTGACCTACTCCCGGGATAAGGGTGCAGGGTGGCATAATGTACGGTAGCCGGACCGCTCCAGTCTTCAATACAGAGACATTAACAGCTCATTGTTACATTGATTTGGAGGTGGAACCAGTGGTACGGCCATTTATCCAAATTGCCCCATGAGCTGTTTTTCAACTCGACAATGCCAGCCCGCATGTTGCTTATTTTACTATTTTCATCTCTGAGTGCAGGATTTTTTTGCCACTTCAATAAATCGAGATGTTTTGAAAATCTTGTTTCCATTTTTTTCATCATTTGCAGATTCGTCACACATCTGTCAATTCTGCGATTTCCAGAATTCCATAACTTTTGCTTCCTCAATGTTGAGGAGTGGATAGATAGATAGATAGATAGATAGATAGATAGATAGATAGATAGATAGATAGATAGATAGATAGATAGATAGATAGATAGATAGATACAGTTAGGGCCAGAAATATTTGGACAGTGACACAAGTTTTGTTATTTTAGCTGTTTACAAAAACATGTTCAGAAATACAATTATATATATAATATGGGCTGAAAGTGCACACTCCCAGCTGCAATATGATAGTTTCCACATCCAAATCGGAGAAAGGGTTTAGGAATCATAGCTCTGTAATGCATAGCGTCCTCTTTTTCAAGGGACCAAAAGTAATTGGACAATGGACTCTAAGGGCTGCAATTAACTCTGAAGGCGTCTCCCTCGTTAACCTGTAATCAATGAAGTAGTTAAAAGGTCAGGGGTGGATTCCAGGTGTGTGGTTTTGCATTTGGAAGCTGTTGCTGTGAGCAGACAACATGCGGTCAAAGGAACTCTCAATTGAGGTGAAGCAGAACATCCTGAGGCTGAAAAAAAAGAAAAAATCCATCAGAGAGATAGCAGACATGCTTGGAGTAGCAAAATCAACAGTTGGGTACATTCTGAGAAAAAAGGAATTGACTGGTGAGCTTGGGAACTCAAAAAGGCCTGGGCGTCCACGGATGACAACAGTGGTGGATGATCGTCGCATACTTAATTTGGTGAAGAATAACCCGTTCACAACATCAACTGAAGTCCAGAACACTCTCAGTGAAGTAGGTGTATCTGTCTCTAAGTCAACAGTAAAGAGAAGACTCCATGACAGTAAATACAAAGGGTTCACATCTAGATGCAAACCATTCATCAATACCAAAAATAGACAGGCCAGGATTAAATTTGCAGAAAAACACCTCAAGAAGCCAGCTCAGTTCTGGAAAAGTATTCTATGGACAGATGAGACAAAGATCAACCTGTACCAGAATGATGGGAAGAAAAAAGTTTGGAGAAGAAAGGGAACGGCACATGATCCAAGGCACACCACATCCTCTGTAAAACATGGTGGAGGCAACGTGATGGCATGGGCATGCATGGCTTTCAATGGCACTGGGTCACTTGTGTTTATTGATGACATAAGAGCAGACAAGAGTAGCCGGATGAATTCTGAAGTGTACCGGGATATACTTTCAGCCCAGATTCAGCCAAATGCTGCAAAGTTGATTGGACGGCGCTTCATAGTACAGATGGACAATGACCCCAAGCATACATCCAAAGCTACCCAGGAGTTCATGAGTGCCAAAAAGTGGAACATTCTGCAATGGCCAAGTCAATCTCCAGATCTAAACCCAATTGAGCATGCATTTCACTTGCTCAAATCCAGACTTAAGACGGAAAGACCCACAAACAAGCAAGACCTGAAGGCTGCGGCTGCAAAGGCCTGGCAAAGCATTAAGAAGGAGGAAACCCAGCGTTTGGTGATGTCCATGGGTTACAGATTTAAGGCAGTGATTGCCTCCAAAGGATTTGCAACAAAATATTGAAAATAAAAATATTTTGTTTGGGTTATGTTTATTTGTCCAATTACTTTTGACCTCCTAAAATGTGGAGTGTTTGTAAAGAAATGTGTACAATTCCTACATTTTCTATCAGATATTTTTGTTCAACCCTTCAAATTAAACGTTACAATCTGCACTTGAATTCTGTTGTAGAGGTTTCATTTCAAATCCAATGTGGTGGCATGCAGAGCCCAACTCGCGAAAATTGTGTCACTGTCCAAATATTTCTGGCCCTAACTGTAGATAGATAGATAGATAGAAGATAGAAGATAGATAGATGATAGATAATAGATAGATAGATAGATAGATAGATAGATAGATAGATAGATAGATAGAAGATAGATAGATGATAGATAATAGATAGATAGATAGATAGATAGATAGATAGATAGATAGATAGATAGATAGATAGATAGATAGATAGAAGATAGATAGATGATAGATAATAGATAGATAGATAATAGATAGATAGATAGATGATAGATAATAGATAGATAGATAGATAGATAGATAGATAGATAGATAGATAGATAGATAGATAATAGATAGATAATATATTAGATAGATAATTATTAGATAAATAATAGATAGATAGATAGATAGATAGATAGATAGATAGATAGATGATAGATTGATAAATAAAAAGACAAATAGCAGCACAAACTTGAGCAGATTTTGGGTGCAATACTTCCTGAATAATGCGGTTGTCCAACACAAAATATAAATAGAAAAAAATCAGGCAGCACTCCAGTTCAAGAAAAATTGTGGACTTTAATCCAGCAGGATAGATCGATAGATAAAAGATAGATAGATAATAGATAGATAGATAGATAGATAGATAGATAGATAGATAGATAGATAGATAATAGATAGATAATAGATAGATAAAAGATAATAAATAGATCGATCGATAATAGATAGATGATAGATAGATGATAGATAATAGATAGATAATTGATAGATAATAGATAGATAGATGATAGATAGATCGATACTAGATAGATGATAGATAATAGAGATAGATAATAGATAGATAGATAGATAATAGATAGATAAA
This sequence comes from Ranitomeya imitator, assembly GCF_032444005.1. Taxonomy (NCBI): domain Eukaryota; kingdom Metazoa; phylum Chordata; class Amphibia; order Anura; family Dendrobatidae; genus Ranitomeya; species Ranitomeya imitator. The sequence continues at coordinate 30,050,193 of NC_091289.1, forward strand.
AGATAATAGATAGATCGATCGATAATAGATAGATAGATAGATAGATAATAGATAGATAGATAGATAGATAGATAGATAGATAGATAGATAGATAGATAGATAGATACATGATAGATGATAGATAGATAGATAATAGATAGATAATAGATAGATATATGCTCCTCAATATTGGAATAATATATATAATATTTTTTCTTTTTTTAACCGTATTACACCCACTTTTAGAGGGGGGGTGGGCACCCCTTTCATTTGTGATCCAGTGTGTGCAGGATTATTCCCGTCGGATGGATGAAGTTGGCGGGTGCGGATGGTGCTCTGCAGAGTGTGTGATGCTCTGCAGAGTGTGTAATGCTCTGCAGGGGGTGCGATGCTCTGCAGGGTGTGCGATGCTCTGCAGTTGTGTGCGATGCTCTGCAGGGTGTGCGATGCTCTGCAGGGGGTGCGATGCTCTGCAGGGTGCGGGATGCTCTGCAGGGTGTGCGATGCTCTGCAGGGGGTGCGATGCTCTGCAGGGTGTGCGATGCTCTGCAGGGGGTGCGATGCTCTGCAGGGTGTGCGATGCTCTGCAGTTGTGTGGGATGCTCTGCAGGGTGTGCGATGCTCTGCAGGGTGTGCGATGCTCTGCAGGGTGTGCGATGCTCTGCAGGGTGTGCGATGCTCTGCAGGGGGTGCGATGCTCTGCAGGGTGTGCGATGCTCTGCAGTTGTGTGCGATGCTCTGCAGGGTGTGGGATGCTCTGCAGGGTGCGATGCTCTGCAGGGTGTGTGATCTCTGCAGGGTCTGCAGGGTGTGATGCTCTGCAGGGTGTGCGATGCTCTGCAGGGTGTGTGGGCTGCTGGATACAGGGGGATGGCGCTGTCTGCAGGGGAGGCTCCGCACACTACAGAACAGGCGCAGGTCACGTGACTGCTGCTCATAGATACCGCCGCGGACTGGTGCGCGCTCTGCAGATCCCCGGCGGCTGCAGCGCGGCTCGGTGTGTGCGGCCGGACAGCAGGGGGCGCACTCATGTCACAGCGGTGGTTTGACCGGGTGAGGGTCCCCGATTCCGCGGGCACCGGGATGCACAGGGCCATGCTGGTGAAGTCTGGTAAGCGGGGGCTTTATTGTGTATTCAGCTCACAGCCCGGGACGTGTGCACTAAGCATCCTCCGTACACAGCCCGTGGCGCAAGGTGGTGACCGACAGCTCAGAATACAAGAGGTTCTGCAGCAGCAGCTTATACTAGCAGGGCTTCTTGCTGGAAGTTGTGATTCCACAACAGGTGGAGAAGCAGAGCTCACTACTCTATACAATGTGTCTGCCGGATAATGGCTGGGATCAATATTTGCTGCTTTGTGTCAATAATGAACCTGGGCAGAAAAAGAAGTGACCGGAGATAAATCCATTGTCTGTTCCGTCTGTACCACAGCCTGTCACCCAGCTTTCCCACAGTCCGGCCTCTCTTCCCATATCACATCAGATGGTAGATTTGCCATTCAGGAGTCTGGAAAAGTAGAATTTTTGGTTCAATGAGCGTCACAGCTTGGCATGTATCGTAGTTGGGCATAGGGAAATCCTATCTGGATCTGTTGTTTTACGGACGCGCGGTCAGGATTTCCTCCGCTGTGAGTTGTTTATTGCTGTATACAAACTTCGAAAAGTTTTCAAAACTTCACTCGTCTTTGGTTACAGTTGTGACAAGTACTTGACAATTTTAGGAGCGGCGAAACGAAGCCCACGGTGAGGTCCGATGTTATCATAAGAATCGCAGATTAAATATTATTTATAGGGCAAGTGAATTCGGTGATGTGTGTGCATATATATATACTAGCTATTGAACCCGTTCTACGCCCGGGTGGCGAGCATTTATATTGGTATATGGTCTCCATCCTGGTATGTGCTGCTCCATCCTGCGCCCCCATCCTGTCATGTGCTGCTCCCATCCTGCGCCCCCGTTCTGTCATGTGCTGCTCCCATCCTGCGCCCCCGTTCTGTCATGTGCTGCTCCCATCCTGCGCCTCCATTCTGTCATTTGCTGCTCCCATCCTGTCATTTGCTGCTCCCATCCTGCGCCCGTTCTGTCATTTGCTGCTCCCATCCTGCGTCCCCATTCTGTCATTTGCTGCTGCCATCCTGCGCCCATTCTGTCATGTGCTGCTGCCATCCTGCGCCCGTTCTGTCATGTGCTGCTGCCATCCTGCGCCCGTTCTGTCATGTGCTGCTGCCATCCTGCGCCCGTTCTGTCATGTGCTGCTGCCATCCTGCGCCCGTTCTGTCATGTGCTGCTGCCATCCTGCGCCCGTTCTGTCATGTGCTGCTGCCATCCTGCGCCCGTTCTGTCATGTGCTGCTCCCATCCTGCGCCCGTTCTGTCATGTGCTGCTGCCATCCTGCGCCCGTTCTGTCATGTGCTGCTGCCATCCTGCGCCCGTTCTGTCATGTGCTGCTGCCATCCTTCGCCCGTTCTGTCATGTGCTGCTGCCATCCTTCGCCCGTTCTGTCATGTGCTGCTGCCATCCTGCGCCCGTTCTGTCATGTGCTGCTGCCATCCTGCGCCCGTTCTGTCATGTGCTGCGGCCATCCTGCGCCCGTTCTGTCATGTGCTGCTGCCATCCTGCGCCCGTTCTGTCATGTGTTGCGGCCATCCTGCGCCCGTTCTGTCATGTGCTGCTGCCATCCTGCGCCCGTTCTGTCATGTGCTGCGGCCATCCTGCGCCCGTTCTGACATGTGCTGCTGCCATCCTGCGCCCGTTCTGTCATGTGCTGCTGCCATCCTGCGCCCGTTCTGTCATGTGCTGCTGCCATCCTGCGCCCGTTCTGTCATGTGCTGCTGCCATCCTGCGCCCGTTCTGTCATGTGCTGCTGCCATCCTGCGCCCGTTCTGTCATGTGCTGCTCCCATCCTGCGCCCGTTCTGACATGTGCTGCTGCCATCCTGCGCCCGTTCTGTCATGTGCTGCTGCCATCCTGCGCCCGTTCTGTCATGTGCTGCTGCCATCCTGCGCCCGTTCTGTCATGTGCTGCTGCCATCCTGCGCCCGTTCTGTCATGTGCTGCTGCCATCCTGCGCCCTTTCTGTCATGTGCTGCGGCCATCCTGCGCCCGTTCTCTCATGTGCTGCTGCCATCCTGTGCCCGTTCTGTCATGTGCTGCTGCCATCCTGCGCCCGTTCTGTCATGTGCTGCTGCCATCCTGCGCCCGTTCTGTCATGTGCTGCGGCCATCCTGCGCCCGTTCTGTCATGTGCTGCGGCCATCCTGCGCCCGTTCTGTCATGTGCTGCGGCCATCCTGCGCCCGTTCTGTCATGTGCTGCGGCCATCCTGCGCCTGTTCTGTCATGTGCTGCGGCCATCCTGCACCCGTTCTGTCATGTGCTGCGGCCATCCTGCGCCCGTTCTGTCATGTGCTGCTGCCATCCTGCGCCACCATTGTATTATATGCCCCCCGCTCCAGTGTGTATGCCCCCGAATGCTGCTGCCATATAAAAAAAATAAAAATACCATACTCACCTATCGTCCGGCTCCACTGCAGGTATGTCTTCAAGAAAATGGCGCCGGAAAGCGGGGACTGCGCAGGCGCCGATTCCGGCAGCAGGAATTGGCGCCTGCGCAGTCCGCGCTTTCCGGAATCACAATGTTTTCTGGTCCAAGTGCTACACTGTCATATTGAACCATTTCCCAGGGTCACAAGGGGTGGTCTCATGAAACACTTTTTTGGCCCAATATATGATAGATGTGGGTCTCAACTTCAGGACCCGATCCTACCTCCAGATTTTGGATCCCCTATTCCTCTGTTTCGCCCGTTTACTACCACAAGTATATGGAGGAGCGCGCCAACTTGCTCCATTCACATCTATGGGAATACAACCCAGACTATTTGCAAGAAGACAACTTGGAAGAAAGCAGCCATGTTTTTCTAATTTCCAGACAACCTGAGTTATGTCGTAAAAGGCATTTTGGCATATACATCCGGCGTCCGACCACCAAGGATGAAGAAGTGGCGACGTATGCCCCAGATCTGTCTATTCATTGCTATAGGTATTCTGCTAATACATTAGGTTGTATTGCAGCTCAGCTCCATTGAAGTGAATGGAGTACCACAACCCATAGACAGGGGGCACTGTTTCTGGAAGAAGAGAGTCATGGTTTTGTGATTGGAACAACCCCTTTAAAGTGGTTTTACCATTTGAGACATTAATAGAAACTTTTTTATTAAATATTTTTATTGTTACAAGCTGTGTCTTCAGGGCTCACGTATGAAGCTCTCTCCTTTGTAGTTTTGGCCCCAATTCATCAATTCTATTTTTTAGGTATTTTTTTCTCTTCTGTCTTTTTGTTTGCGTTGTTTGACTTTGACCCACTATCATCGAGGAGGCACAGAAAGTTTGCTAAAATTTGGCACAAATTGAAAGATGTGATTTTTAGAAATAAAATGGCGCAAGATATTTTCAATGGACTTTCAAGTGTCGTACTTGAGAACAATTTGGTTTTGTACTCCACTAGGGTACCTGAGTACCGCTGTGCAAACATTTAGTGACATTTTGAAACGTTGTAAATGATTAATTAGACTAAATCATGTATCTAATTAAAACTATGCTCAAGTTGTCAAGAAAACCCCAAAAATGAGAGGAACTGAAAAAACTAGCATAAAAATGTCACAAAAGACATAACACATTGTCACCAAAATAAAAATGACTAAAAACTAAAGTTTTCTTCCAAAAAATGCATAAAATTAAAGGTAAATCAGTTCCTATATAAGGGTTCCAATGGCTTGATACTATCAAGATAATAGCGGAGAAGACCCTGGTGGACCTATCTAGGCTCGCACAAGATCCATCTTTTACAGATCGTCCATTCATCAGTGGAGAAGACCATGGTGGACCTATCTAGTATTGCACAAGATCTATCTTCTACAGATCACTCATCCACCAGTGGAGAAGACACAGGTGGACCTATCTAGGTTTGCACAAAATTGATCTTCTACAGATAATTAATCCATCGGTGGAGAAGACCATGGTGGACCTATCTCGGTTGGCAGTGGCACAAGATCTATCTTCTATAGATCATTCATCCACCAGTGGAGAAGACCATGGTGGACCTACAGTATATAGGGTTGCACTAGACCGATCTTCTACAGATCATTCATCCACCAGTGGAGAAGACCATGGTGGACCTATCTAGGTTTGCACAAGATCGATCTTCTATAGATCATTCATCTACCAGTGGAGAAGACACAGGTTGACCTATCTAGGTTTGCACAGGATCAATCTTCTATAGATCATTTATCCATCAGTGGAGAAGACCATGGTGGACCTATCTAGGTTTGCCCAAGATCGATCTTCCAGAGATCACTCATCCACCAGTGGAGAGGACACTGGTGGACCTATCTAGGTTTGCACAAGATAGATCTTCTTCAGAACATCCACCAGTGGAGAAGACCATGGTGGACCTATATAGGTTTGCACAAGATAGATCTTCTACAGATCATCCACCAGTAGAGAAGACCATGGTGGACTTATGTAGGTTTGCACAAGATCGATCTTCTACAGATCATTCACCCACCAGTGGAGAAGACCATGATGGACCTATCTAGGTTTGCACAAGATCGATCTTCCTACAGATCGTTCATCAAGTCGCCACGGCTCGAGATCAAACTGATGCCATTAAAAAAACGAAAAGAGCTGCTAAAATGAAAATAACCAATTTCAAGGATGCCCACTTAATCCATACATTTTTGAAGACCCACATTTTACCTCCACTGATCAGAAACTAAGATGGAAATTACCCTTAGTCCGGCTCCGTGGATCGTTTGTTGCTGAAGCCTAACTTTTTGGGTCATTTTCTAATAATGATCGTGTCAGGGCTAAGTGTTAGCTACTAAAGGATCGCCATATTAACTTCTGAAACCCAGAGGAAGTTGCTCTCCATCTCCACTATTTTTCTGCCCAGACCTCGATCAGTGGAGGACGAGGACCTCACCGGTCTCAGGGTTTCCCAGCTCTGCTTATCTTGGCACCAGATATATTTGTTCTGTAATCTCGGTATATCTTCCTCGCATTAGTCCTAGTATTTATCTTGGTTCAGTTCTGGTTGGTTCTTATGTGGATAATTCTGTAGTCAACATCTTAAGTTCTTTCTTCATCTTTAAATGAAGCCCTGTGTATTCTTCATTGTCCTGAACTCACGGGGTCATTGCTTTAGGGACACGCTGCTCATCCTGTCCTGTGTGTTACATCAGAATCTCGGAGCTGGTGTTAGGTTAGGTTATGATTATTTCTTGTGGAGCATTGGATGGGCAATAAGTTGTGAAATAGACCTGGGTATTATTGTATTTTATTGCTCTCCGTTTATCATGCTTTCATGTAGGCCAAGATAAACGTTTGTTTTTAGGAGTAATTAAAGAGATGGTGCAAGAGTGAAAAATGCTGAAGTCTGAATGCCCAGTTTACTATGGGGGTTGTCTACTACTTAGATATTATTGGTCTATCCTTTGGAGGCAACAGCGCCCTTCTTCGTGTAGTGGCCGTTCTTGGGTACTGCAACTAATTTCCGTCGGATCTGACCTGCAGTACCTAAAAACGGCCACTCCACGTTACATCCATCCACCATCAGCACTGCAACTAGTAAATCGTTGAGGGTCCTGAGTGTCAGACCCCCCTTATCTAATATTGAGGCATAGTAGTACATAGCCTTTTCATATGAACACCGAGGGGCTTTTTTTTACATAAATGCATTTTTTTTAGAGATGGGCGAATTGTTTCCCTGCACCCCCTGGTCCAGCAGCCGGGTGACTACTCCTGCGAACCTCCTCCTGTCTGCCGACACCTACCGCTCCTCTTTCGATTAGCTTACCCAATGCAACTCAGAGGCTATGAAAGGTGAACCGTGCACAATTTTTAATGAAACCCAATTGCAAAAATACAATTATTTAAGTAAAATGAAATCTGAAATCCCAAGATTAGTTAAATAGAACAGTTGTGATAATGGTGATCTGGAAAATGTTGGGGCCTATTATGGCTTCTGAAAGTTGAATAGTAGAGAAAGTTTCTTGTGTTGGACGATCCTGAGCTGTGTGGTTGTCCGTATGGCCGGGTAGCCATATGAATTAAACTTTTTAGGTTATTTGCAGCCTTATATGTTTCTGGTGCATAGTCACATCACATTCGACTGGTCGCAGACCTCTGAAAGAGAACATGCACATCATAGGAGGGCAATCGCTCCCTGCGTTAACCAGGACTGGGCTCAACTTTTCTGACTGTGGTGACCATGGGCCACCAGTGTAAATGGAAAAAATACATTACTGAATTTTTGCTGATGCGAGATGTCATTCTTAATAATGGGATTGCCTGGAACTGAATTGTAGATGGCCTATACATATGATGGGTTATCAATATGAGATCAGTGGGGGTCCGACGTCCGACACCCCCAGCGATCAGCTGAAATCTGCTCCATCAGTGGACAGACACAAGCGATATATGCGCAGCAGCGCCATCAGTTGCTTAGTGGCTGCTGCGGGGCACTGCAGATCAGATGCCAGTCACTTGAACTAGTAGCAGTCCACTAAATAATATAGGGGCTGCTCTTTTCCAGAAAAGTTTCCAGGTCATTATTGGGGGCTCCAGGTGTCGCCCCCCCCCCCCCCCCCACCAATCTCATACTGAAGACACATCCTACAGATTAGTAGTTCAGTCAATGGTCGTCTGTAATCAGCCATGTAGCTCGATACCATCTGTTATATTCAGTGCTGCTCCTGCAGACCTCGCCGGTAGAGACTATCAGCCTTTTCCTAATATACGTTATTATAGGAACGACTCCCTTTACAAGCAGGAATGATCGGATAATACAGTCAGAGATATGACGGGGATTAAAAGCCAAAGACATCCCCGTTAGTCTGCCAATTAGGGCTCCTTACAACTAAGCCCCAAAATATGTAATCATTTTAATATGACCAGGACCCCCATCATTCAGAGCGGTGAGGCTACTGTCCGGTTATAATAAAGCTCTGGTGTGCTTGGAATTCGTCATATCTGATCTTCTGCTACATTGTAATTCACTAATGTGATGTTTTTCATGGGCCCATCTGTCGCTGACGAGAGCTGCAAGGTCTCAGACTGATCATTTCTCGTTTTGTTCCCTCTTCGGATGGAACAACCTGTTTAGTTTAATTCCACTATTTTCTTTTCCATCTACGAGTGTGACATCCTAATGAGCCGCACATAAAGTCTATAAAATGGGACCAGATCGGAATTCTCTACAAGTATCTGGGGGGAAGTTATGCATCAGTTATAAGGTTATAATTATATTACGATTGTTGTAATAGCTCGTTTCCAAATGCCCCCCGTCATTTATGGCATGTGCACACAGAGCTGGTGCAGTGCCAGGACTGATTGCTTTGTCATAAAGTAGCTGGAAGTGTAAGTGGGGTACTATTAGTAAGTGGCACAAGACTATGGAGGCACTGACTGCGACTGACAATGTTATAGGGAGACTAATAGTAGCTGATAATACTATGGAGGCACTGACTGTGACTGACAATGTTATAGGGAGACTAATAGTAGCTGGTAATACCATGGAGGCACTGACTGTGGCAGGCAATGTTATGGGGGTATTAATAGTAGCTGATAATACTATGGAGGCACTGACTGTGACTGACAATGTTATGCGAGACTAATAGTAAGTGACACAATACTATGGAGGCACTGACCGTGGCTGGCAATGTTATAGGGAGACTAATAGTAGGTGTAATACTATGGAGGCACTGACTGTGGCTGACAATATTATGGGGAGACTAATAGTAGCTGACAATACTATGGAGGCACTGACTGTGACTGACAATGTTTTAGGGAGACTAATAGTAGCTGGTAATACTATGGAGGCACTGACTGCGACTGACAATGTTATAGGGAGACTAATAGTAGCTGACAATACTATGGAGGCACTGACTGTGACTGACAATGTTATAGGGAGACTAATAGTAGCTGGTAATACTATGGAGGCACTGACTGCGACTGACAATGTTATAGGGAGACTAATAGTAGCTGGTAATACTATGGAGGCACTGACTGTGACTGACAATGTTATAGGGAGACTAATAGTAGCTGACAATACTATGGAGGCACTGACTGACTGACAATGTTATAGGGAGACTAATAGTAGCTGGTAATACTATGGAGGCACTGACTGCGACTGACAATGTTATAGGGAGACTAATAGTAGCTGGTAATACTATGGAGGCACTGAATGCGACTGACAATGTTATAGGGAGACTAATAGTAGCTGGTAATACTATGGAGGCACTGACTGCGACTGACAATGTTATCCGAGACTAATAGTAAGTGACACAATACTATGGAGGCACTGACCGTGGCTGGCAATGTTATAGGGAGACTAATAGTAGGTGTAATACTATGGAGGCACTGACTGTGGCTGTCAATATTATGGGGAGATAAATAGTAGCTGACAATACTATGGAGGCACTGACTGTGACTGACAATGTTATAGGGAGACTAATAGTAGCTGGTAATACTATGGAGGCACTGACTGCGACTGACAATGTTATAGGGAGACTAATAGTAGCTGGTAATAGTAAGTGACACAATACTATGGAGGCACTGACCGTGGCTGGCAATGTTATAGGGAGACTAATAGTAGGTGTAATTCTATGGAGGCACTGACTGTGGCTGTCAATATTATGGGGAGGCTAATAGTAGCTGACAATACTATGGAGGCACTGACTGTGACTGACAATGTTTTAGGGAGACTAATAGTAGCTGGTAATGCTATGGAGGCACTAACTGCGACTGACAATGTTATAGGGAGACTAATAGTAGCTGGTAATACTATGGAGGCACTGACTGCGACTGACAATGTTTCGGGAGACTAATAGTAGCTGGTAATGCTATGGAGGCACTGACTGTGACTGACAATGTTATAGGGAGACTAATAGTAGCTGGTAATACTATGGAGGCACTGACTGCGACTGACAATGTTATAGGGAGACTAATAGTAGCTGGTAATACTATGGAGGCACTGACTGCAACTGACAATGTTATAGGGAGACTAATAGTAGCTGGTAATACTATGGAGGCACTGACTGCGACTGACAATGTTATACGGAGACTAATAGTAGCTGGTAATACTATGGAGGCACTGACTGCGACTGACAATGTTATAGGGAGACTAATAGTAGCTGGTAATACTATGGAGGCACTGACTGCGACTGACAATGTTATGCGAGACTAATAGTAAGTGACACAATACTATGGAGGCACTGACCGTGGCTGGCAATGTTATAGGGAGACTAATAGTAGGTGTAATACTATGGAGGCACTGACTGTGGCTGTCAATATTATGGGGAGGCTAATAGTAGCTGACAATACTATGGAGGCACTGACTGTGACTGACAATGTTTTAGGGAGACTAATAGTAGCTGGTAATGCTATGGAGGCACTAACTGCGACTGACAATGTTATAGGGAGACTAATAGTAGCTGGTAATACTATGGAGGCACTGACTGCGACTGACAATGTTATAGGGAGACTAATAGTAGCTGGTAATACTATGGAGGCACTGACTGTGGCTGACAATGTTATAGGGAGACTAATAGTAGCTGGTAATACTATGGAGGCACTGACTGTGGCTGACAATGTTATAGGGAGACTAATAGTAGCTGATAATACTATGGAGGCACTGACTGCGACTGACAATGTTATAGGGAGACTAATAGTAGCTGGTAATACTATGGAGGCACTGACTGTGGCTGACAATGTTATAGGGAGACTAATAGTAGCTGGTAATACTATGGAGGCACTGACTGTGGCTGACAATGTTATAGGGAGACTAATAGTAGCTGATAATACTATGGAGGCACTGACTGCGACTGACAATGTTATAGGGAGACTAATAGTAGCTGGTAATACTATGGAGGCACTGACTGTGGCTGACAATGTTATAGGGAGACTAATAGTAGCTGGTAATACTATGGAGGCACTGACTGTGGCTGACAATGTTATAGGGAGACTAATAGTAGCTGATAATACTATGGAGGCACTGACTGCGACTGACAATGTTATAGGGAGACTAATAGTAGCTGGTAATACTATGGAGGCACTGACTGCGACTGACAATGTTACAGGGAGACTAATAGTAGCTGGTAATACTATGGAGGCACTGACTGACAATGTTACAGGGAGACTAATAGTAGCTGGTAATACTATGGAGGCACTGACTGCGGCTGACAATGCCGTTACACTGGAAGTAGCTGGCATTTTTATGGATGCACTCTCTGTTTGTTGCCATGTTATAAGGACACTGAATATTGCTATCAATGTTATGGGGGCACTGATAGTAGCTAGTAATAAAGGGCTTTTCTGGGCTGATAAAAAAAAGTCTGTCTTCACTCTGTGTGGCTGCCGGCAGCTGAATGATGAGCGCACTGTCACTATTCCCTTATAGTCGCAGCTCCAGTGTGACTGCATGTGCACCATTTGCAAATACTGGTCTTGTGCCGACTAAATCCGCCAGCTCGTCATCTTTGAGAGCTGCGCAAGAGAATCTACTTGGCACGTGACTGCAAGTTTCCAAATCTTGGCCATGGATTCACATGACTGCCCACTCACGACTGTTCCTCCATAGACGTGCATTACCGCATCTGCCAATAGTTGACAACTACGCTGGGAAAAATAAGTATTTGATACACTGACGGTTTTCTAAGTTTTCCAATCTACAAAGAATGGAGAGATCTGTCATTTTTATCATAGATACACATCAATTGTGAGAGACAGAATCTAAAAATAAAATCCAGAAAATCACATTATATGATTCTTACATGATTAAATTGCATTTTATTGCAAGTATTTGATCACTGACCAACCAGCAAGAATTCTGTCTTGTTAGTTTTTCGTTAAGGCCGGAGTCACACCAAACGTATGAAAAATCGGTCCGAGTCTCCCTTCCGAGAGTCGCACGAGTGTCATGCGAGTACAATCCGATTTCTCACAACTAGCATCCAATTTACATCCGCATGCTGTGCGATCGCTATCCGATTGCAATGTGATTTTAACATGGAACTTTTACACAGAGCATATGTATCTACTATATAAAGCTGAATGTGTGTGTGTGTGTGTGTATGTCCGGGATTGGCATCTGCACCGTCGCAGCTACAGCCACAAAATTTTGCACAGTCACACGTCTGGACCCCGAGAGCGTCATAGGCTATATTGTGAGGAGAAATTTTTAATCCCGCGCGTTCCAATTCACCAAACAATTTTGCCCCTATCTACATAATGGGGAAAAAAGTGAAAGGAAAAGTGTTGGAAGCGTCGCAGCTACAGCAACAAAATTTTGCAGTGTCACACGTCTGGACCCTCAGAGCATCATAGGCTACGTTGTGAGGTGAAATTTTAACCCCGTGCTTTCCAATTCACAAAACAATTTTGCCCCTATCTACATCATGGGGAAAAAGTGAAAGGAAAAGTGTTGGAGGCAAATTGACAGCTGCCAGATGTGAACAAGGGGGACTTAAAGAATGAGAGCGATGGCGCAAAAGAGTATATACCGTACAGTTGCTAAGGTGGGGCCCCGACATGAGATACTCACCACACACAGGGATATGAACACACACACAAAATGCGCCACACACTACCACGTGCTTGAACACATATTACCCTCAGCACACATTTCACCACAAATACACCAACCTCGCCACATAAAAGTCGAAACACAAAAGTCGCCGCTCAAAACTCGCCACGCGCAAAACTCGCCACATGCAAAAACTAGGCTCACGTAAAACTCGCCACAAGTGCAAAACTCACCTCATGGAAATCTCGCCACACGCAAAACTTGCACACGCGGAAAAATTGCCACATGCACAAAATTTGCAACAAATGCAAAAGTTGCCTCACACAAAACTTGCACATACTCAAAAGGCACCAGACATAAAACTCACCACGCGCAAAACTCGCCATGCGCAAAACTTGCTGCACACAACTTGCTACACTAACCTGTTACATGCAACTCGACACACAAAAAGTTGCTACACGCATGTTGCCACAAAAAACTCATCTCACAACAGTCGCTACATGCATGTCCCCACACACAACTCAACACACACAACTTGACAAACGAAACTCGCCCTAAAACACACACAAGTCTGGTATTAGCCTTCAAAAATAAAAATCTGATTAATAAGCAGACAAACTACAAGAGCAACAAATGTACCATATAGGAAATACGGCAGCTGTCAGTCACATGACCTGTCTATTATGTGTATGTGTGAGCTAATATATACTGCCAGGGGGAGGGCTTCCTGTTGGCTGGGGATTTATCACGCTGCCAATTTATCTTACAAATACTGAGGTAAAAATACTGAGCAAGTAACGTGTTAACGAGGTCTAATACAGGAGATCACACAGGTATATACTATATACAGGGGAGATGACACACAGATATATACTATATACAGGAGAGATAACACACAGGTATATACTATATAGAGGAGGAGATGACATACAGGTACATACTATATACAGGAGGAGATGACATACATGTATATACTAAATACAGGAGGAGATGACACACAGGTATATACTATATACAGGAGCAGATTACCTACAGGTATATACTATATACAGGAGGAGATGACATACAGGTATATGCTATATATAGAAGATGACATACAGGTATATACTATATACAGGAGGAGATGACACACAGATATATACTATATACAGGGGAGATGACACACAGGTATATACTATATACAGGAGGAGATGACATACAGGTATATACTATATATAGAAGGAGATGACATACAGGTATATACTATATATAGGAGGAGATGACATACAGGTATATACTATATATAGGAGGAGATGACATACAGGTATATACTATATATAGGAGGAGATGACATACAGGTATATACTATATACAGGGAAGATGACACACAGCAGGTATATACTATATACAGGGGAGATGACATACAGGTATATACTATATACAGGAGATGACATACAGGTGTATACTATATATAAGGGAGATGACAAACATGTATATACTGAGGTGAAAATGAGAGGTGTGAGGTGAAAATGAAAAGGTGTGAGTGCAAAATGAGAGGAGTGAGGGAAAATAGTGTAGTGATCAGAAAATGACAGATGTGAGGTCGAAATGACAAGTGTTAGGGAAAATAAGAGAAGTGACGTGCTATAACTAACCACAGATATTTACTATGCCCAGGCAACGCCGGGCTCTTCAGCTAGTATATATATAAAGCTGAATGTGTGTATGTATGTGTGTATGTCTGTATGTCCGGGATTGGCATCTGCACCGTCGCAGCTACAGCCACAAAATTTTGCACAGTCACACGTCTGGACCCCGAGAGCGTCATAGGTTATTTTGTGAGGCGAAATTTTAACCCTGCGCGTTCCAATTCACCAAACAATTTTGCCCCTATCTACATAATGGGGAAAAAGTGAAAGGAAAAGTGTTGGAGGCGTCGCAGCTACAACCACAAAATTTTGCACAGTCACACGTCTGGACCCTGAGAGCGTCATAGGCTATGTTGTGAGGTGAAATTTTAACCCCGCGCATTCCAATTCACCAAACAATTTTGCCCCTATCTACATAATGGGGAAAAGTGAAAGGAAAAGTCTTGGAGGCAAATTGACAGCTTCCAGATGTGAACAAGGGGGACTTAAAGAATGAGAGCGATGGCGCCAAAGAGTATATACCGTACAGTTGCTAAGGTTGGGCCCCGACATGAGGATACTCACCACACACGGGGATATGAACACACACACAAAATGCGCCACAAACTACCACGTGCTTGAACACATATACCACCTTCAGCACACATTTCACCACACATACACCGACCTCGCCACATAAAAGTCGAAACACAAAAGTCGCCGCTCAAAACTCGCCACGCGCAAAACTCGCCACATGCAAAACTCCCCACACGTGCAAAACTCACCTCATGGAAAACGCGCCACACGTAAAACTTGCACACGCGGAAAAATTGCCACATGCACAAAAGTTGCAACACATGCAAAAGTTGCCTCACACAAAACTTGCACATACTCAAAACGCACCACACATAAAACTCGCCACGCGCAAAACTCGCCATGCGCAAAACTTGCTGCACACAACTTGCTACACTAACCTGTCACATGGAACTCGACACACAAAGTTGCTACACGCATGTCGCCACACAAAACTCATCTCACAAAAGTCGCTACATGCATGTCGCCACACGCAACTCAACACACACAACTTACAAACTGCAAGAGCAACAAATGTACCATATAGGAATTACGGCAGCTGTCAGTCACATGACCTGTCTATTATGTGTATTTGTGAGCTAATATATACTGCCAGGAGGGAGGGCTTCCTGTTGGCTGGGGATTTATCAGGCTGCCAATTTAGCTTACAAATACTGAGGTAAAAATACTGACCAAATAACGTGTGAACGAGGTCTAATACAGGAGGAGATGACACACAGATATATACTATATACAGGAGGAGATGACACACAGGTATATACTATATACAGGAGAGATGACAAACAGGTATATACTATATACAGGAGGAGATGACACACAGGTATATACTATATACAGGAGGAGATGACACACAGGTATATACTATATACAGGAGCAGATGACGCACAGGTATATACTATATACAGGAGCAGATGACACACATGTATATACTATATACAGGAGGAGATGACATACGTATATACTATATACAGGAGGAGATGACATACAGGTATATACTATATACAGGAGGAGATGACATACAGGTATATCCTATATACAGGAGGAGATGACACACAGGTATATACTATATACAGGAGGAGATGACACACAGGTATATACTATATACAGGAGGAGATGACACACACATATATACTATATACAGGGGAGATGACACACAGGTATATACTATATACAGGAGGAGATGACACACAGGTATATACTATATATAGAAGGAGATGACATACAGGTATATACTATATACAGGAGGAGATGACAACCTGGTATATACTATATACAGGGGAGATGACACACAGGTATATACTATATACAGAAGGAGATGACACACAGGTATATACTATATACAGTGGAGATGACACTCAGGTATATACTATATACGGGAGGAGATGACATACAGGTATATACTATATACAGGAGGAGATGACACAGGTATATACTATTAACAGGAGCAGATGATACACAGGTATATACTATATACAGGAGGAGATGACTTACAGGTACATACTATATACAGGAGGAGATGACACATGTATATTCTATATACAGGAGGAGATGACATACAAGTATATACTATATAAAAGAGGAGATGAAACAGGTATATAGAGGAGGAGATGACATACAGCAGATATATACTATATACAGGGGAGATGACATACAGGTATATACTATATATAGGAGATGACATACAGGTATATACTATATATAGGAAGAGATGACATACAGGTATATAGTATATACAGAAGAGATGACATACAGGTATATACTATATACAGGAGGAGATGACACGTGGGTATATACAATATACAGGAGGAGATGACATACAGCAGGTATATACTATTTACAGGGGAGATGACATACAGGTATATACTATATACAAGACAAGAAATACAGGTGTATACTATATATAAGGGAGATGACAAACATGTATATACTGAGGTGAAAATGAGGGGTGTGAGGTGAAAATGAAAAGGTGTGAGTGCAAAATGAGAGGAGTGAGGGAAAATAGTGGAGTGATCGGAAAATGACAGATGTGAGGTCGAAATGACAAGTGTTAGGGGGAAAGAGAGGAGTGAGGGGGGAATGAGAGGAGTGAGGGGGAAAATAAGAGGAGTGAGGGGGAAAATGAGAGGTGTAAGGGAGAAAATGAGAGGCATGATGGGAAAATAAGAGACGCTATAACTAACCACAGATATTTACTATGCCCAGGCAACGCCGGGCTCTTCAGCTAGTCTAATATATAAAGCTGAATGTGTGTATGTATGTGTGTGTGTATGTCCGGGATTGGCATCTGCACTGTCGCAGCTACAGCCACAAAATTTTGCACAGTCACACGTCTGGACCCCAAGAGCGTCATAGGCTATGTTGTGAGGCGAAATTTTAACCCCGCGCGTTCCAATTCACTAAACAATTTTGCCCCTATCTACATAATGGGGAAAAAGTGAAAGGAAAAGTGTTGGAGGCGTCGCAGCTACAGCCACAAAATTTTGCACAGTCACACGTCTGGACTCCGAGAGCGTCATAGGCTAGGTTGTGAGGTGAAATTTTAACCCCGCGCTTTCTAATTCACCAAACAATTTTGCCCCTATCTACATAATGGGGAAAAAGTGAAAGGAAAAATGTTGGAGGCAAATTGACAGCTGCCAGATGTGAACAAGGGGACTTAAAGAGTGGGAGCGATGGCGCCAAAGAGTATATACCGTACAGTTGCTAAGGTGGGGCCCCGACATGGGATACTCACCACACACGGGGATATGAACACACACACAAAATGCGCCACACACTACCACGTGCTTGAACACATATTACCCTCAGCACACATTTCACCACACATACACCAACCTCGCCACATAAAAGTCGAAATACAACAGTCGCCGCTCAAAACTCGCCACGCACGAAACTCGCCACATGCAAAACTAGGCTCACGCAAAACTCGCCACACGTGCAAAACTCACCTCATGGATAACTCGCCACAGGTGGAAAAATTGCACACGCGGAAAAATTGCCACATGCACAAAAGTTGCAACACATGCAAAAGTTGCCTCACACAAAACTTGCACATACTCAAAACGCACCACACATAAAACTCGCCACGCACAAAACTCGCCATGCGCAAATCTTGCTGCACACAACTTGCTACACTAACCTGTCACATGCAACTCGACACACAAAAAGTTGCTACACGCATGTCGCCACACAAAACTCATCTCACAAAAGTCGCTGCATGCATGTCGCCACACACAACTCAACACACACAACTTGACACATGAAACTCGCCCTAAAACACACACAAGTCTGGTATTATCCTTCAAAACTAAAAATCTGATTAATAAGCAGACAAACTACAAGAGCAACAAATGTACCATATAGGAAATACGGCAGCTGTCAGTCACATGACCTGTCTATTATGTGTATGTGTGAGCTAATATATACTGCCAGGGGGGAAGGCTTCCTGTTGGCTGGGGATTTATCAGGCTGCCAATTTAGCTTACAAATACTGAGGTAAAAATACTGACCAAATAACATGTGAACGAGGTCTAATACAGGAGGAGATGACACACAGATATATACTATATACAGGAGGAGATGACACACAGGTATATACTATATACAGGAGAGATGACACAGGTATATACTATATACAGGAGGAGATGACACACAGGCATATACTATATACAGGAGGAGATGGCACACAGGTATATACTATATACAGGAGAAGATGACACACAGGTATATACTATATACAGGAGAAGATGACACACAGGTATATACTATATACAGGAGCAGATGACACACATGTATATACTATATACAGGAGGAGATGACATATGTATATACTATATACAGGAGGAGATGACATACAGGTATATACTATATACAGGAGGAGATGACATACAGGTATATCCTATATACAGGAGGAGATGACACACAGGTATATACTATATACAGGAGGAGATGACACACAGGTATATACTATATACAGGAGGAGATGACACACAGGTATATACTATATACAGGAGGAGATGACACACACATATATACTATATACAGGGGAGATGACACACAGGTATATACTATATACAGGAGGAGATGACATACAGGTATATACTATATACAGGAGGAGATGACAACCTGGTATATACTATATACAGGGGAGATGACATACAGGTACATACTATATACAGGGGCGATGACACACAGGTATATACTATATACAGTGGAGATGACACACAGGTATATAATATATACAGGAGGAGATGACATACAGGTATATACTATATACAGGAGGAGATGACACAGGTATATACTATTAACAGGAGCAGATGATACACAGGTATATACTATATACAGGAGGAGATGACTTACAGGTACATACTATATACAGGAGGAGATGACACATGTATATTCTATATACAGGAGGAGATGACATACAAGTATATACTATATAAAAGAGGAGATGAAACATAGGTATATAGAGGAGGAGATGACATACAGCAGATATATACTATATACAGGGGAGATGACATACAGGTATATACTATATATAGGAGATGACATACAGGTATATACTATATATAGGAAGAGATGACATACAGGTATATAGTATATACAGAAGAGATGACATACAGGTATATACTATATACAGGAGGAGATGACACGTGGGTATATACAATATACAGGAGGAGATGACATACAGCAGGTATATACTATTTACAGGGGAGATGACATACAGGTATATACTATATACAAGAGAAGACATACAGGTGTATACTATATATAAGGGAGATGACAAACATGTATATACTGAGGTGAAAATGAAAAGGTGTGAGTGCAAAATGAGAGGAGTGAGGGAAAATAGTGGAGTGATCGGAAAATGACAGATGTGAGGTCGAAATGACAAGTGTTAGGGGGGAATGAGAGGAGTGAGGGGGAAAATAAGAGGAGTGAGGGGGAAAATGAGAGGTGTAAGGGAGACAATGAGAGGTGTAAGGGAGAAAATGAGAGGTGTTAGGGAGAAAATGAGAGGCATGATGGGAAAATAAGAGACGTGAGGTGCTATAACTAACCACAGATATTTACTATGCCCAGGCAACGCCGGGCTATTCAGCTAGTATATATATATATATATATCTATAATATAACGCTGGGAGCGTCACTCTGTCCGAAGCCTCTATAGACTGCGCAAGCGCCGGCGCAGTCTGGGCCTCACAGAGCGACGCTCCCGGGAGATCGCGGTATGCGTAAGCACTGAACGCATACCGCGATCTCCACCGGAGAGTCAGGGACCGCCAGGAGGGAGGGTAAGTATACTCACCTTTCCCGGTTCCAGCGCTGCTTGCGGCTCCGTCTCCCGGCTCCTCTGCTCCCGGCTCCGGAGGGCGCGGACTGCGCAGGCGCCGATTCCTGCTGCCGGAATCGGCGCCTGCGCAGTCCGCGCTTTCCGGCGCCATTTTCTTGAAGACACACTCCGGCTCCACTGCAGGTGTGTATTCAAGAAAATGGCGCCGGAAAGCGCGGACTGCGCAGGCGCCGATTCCTGCTGCCGGAATCGGCGCCTGCGCAGTCCCCGCTTTCCGGCGCCATTTTCTTGAAGACATACCTGCAGTGGAGCCGGACGATAGGTGAGTATGGTATTTTTATTTTTTTTTATATGGCAGCAGCATTCGGGGGCATACACACTGGAGCGGGGGGCATATAATACAATGGTGGCGCAGGATGGCAGCAGCACATGACAGAACGGGCGCAGGATGGCCGCAGCACATGACAGAACGGGCGCAGGATGGCCGCAGCACATGACAGAACGGGCGCAGGATGGCAGCAGCACATGACAGAACGGGCGCAGGATGGCAGCAGCACATGACAGAACAGGGGCGCAGGATGGCAGCAGCACATGACAGAACGGGCGCAGGATGGCCGCAGCACATGACAGAACGGGCGCAGGATGGCAGCAGCACATGACAGAACGGGCGCAGGATGGCAGCAGCACATGACAGAACGGGCGCAGGATGGCCGCAGCACATGACAGAACGGGCGCAGGATGGCAGCAGCACATGACAGAACGGGCGCAGGATGGCAGCAGCACATGACAGAACGGGCGCAGGATGGCAGCAGCACATGACAGAACGGGCGCAGGATGGCAGCAGCACATGACAGAACAGGGGCGCAGGATGGCAGCAGCACATGACAGAACGGGCGCAGGATGGCCGCAGCACATGACAGAACGGGCGCAGGATGGCCGCAGCACATGACAGAACGGGCGCAGGATGGGAGCAGCACATGACAACGGGCGCAGGATGGGAGCAGCACATGACAGAACGGGCGCAGGATGGCCGCAGCACATGACAGAACGGGCGCAGGATGGGAGCAGCACATGACAACGGGCGCAGGATGGGAGCAGCACATGACAGAACGGGCGCAGGGTGGCAGCAGCACATGACAGAACGGGCGCAGGATGGCAGCAGCACATGACAGAACGGGCGCAGGATGGCAGCAGCACATGACAGAACGGGCGCAGGATGGCAGCAGCACATGACAGAACGGGCGCAGGATGGCAGCAGCACATGACAGAACGGGCGCAGGATGGCAGCAGCACATGACAGAATGGGCGCAGGATGGCAGCAGCAAATGACAGAACGGAGACGCAGGATGGGAGCAGCAAATCACAGAACGGGCGCAGGATGGGAGCAGCAAATGACAGAACGGGCGCAGGATGGGAGCAGCAAATGACAGGATGGGAGCAGCAAATGACAGAATGGAGGCGCAGGATGGGAGCAGCACATGACAGAATGGGGGCGCAGGATGGGAGCAGCACATGACAGGATGGGGGCGCAGGATGGAGCAGCACATACCAGGATGGAGACCATATACCAATATAAATGCTCGCCACCCGGGCGTAGAACGGGTTCAATAGCTAGTATGTATATATATATATATATATATATATATACACACACACACACACCTATATACCTTATAATAGATAGAATAAAAGCTAGCAATTTATCTGCCGCGCTTACAGGCCCCCTTGAACTTTACAACCTTTTCCCACATATCATGCTTCAAACATAAAGATACCAAATGTAAATTTTTGGTGAAGAATCAACAACAACAAGTGGAACATAATTGTGAAGTTGAATGAAATTTTTTGGTTATTTTACATTTTTGTGGAAATTCAAAAACTGAAAAGTGGGGCTTGCAATATTATTCGGCCCCTTTACTTTCAGTGCAGCAAACTCACTCCAGAAGTTCATTGTGGATCTCTGAATGATCCAATGTTGTCCTAAATGCCTAGTGATGATAAATATAATCCACCTGTGTGTATTCAAGTCTCCGTATAAATGCACCTGCTCTGTGATAGTCTCAGGGTTCTGTCAGAGAGCATCATGAACACCAAGGAACACAACAGGCAGGTTTGTGATACTGTTGTGGAGAAGTTTAAAGCTGGAATTGGATGCAAAATGATTTCCAAAACTTTAAACATTCCAATGGGCACTGTGCAAGCAATCATATTGAAATGGCAGGAGTATCATACCACTGCAAATCTACCAAGACACGGCGGTCCTTCTAAACTTTCATCTCAAACAAGACTGATCAGAGATGCAGCCAAGAGGCCCATGATCACTCTGGATGAACTGCAGAGATCTACTGCTTAGGTGGGACAGTCTGTCCATAGGACAACAATCAGTCGTACACTGAAAAAATCTTGCCTTTATGGAAGAGTTGCAAGAGGAAAGCCATTTCTCAGAGATATCCATAAAAGTGTTGTTTAAAGTTTGCAACAAGCCCCCTGGGAGACACCAAACATATGGAAGAAGGTGCTGTGGTCAGATGAAACCAAAATCGAACTTTTTGGCAACAATGCCAAACGATATGTTTGGCGTAAAGGCAACACAGCTCATCACCCTGAACACACCATCCCCACTGTCAAACATGTTGGTGGCAGCATCATGGTTTGGGCCTGCTTTTCTTCAGCAGGGACAGGGAAGATGGTTAAAATTGATGGGAAGATGGATGGAGCCAAATACAGGACCATTCTTGAAGAAAACCTGTTGGAGTCTGCAAAAGACCTGAGACTGAGACGGAGAATTGTCTTCCAACAAGACAATGATCCCAAACATAAAGCAAAATCTACAATGGAATGGTTCACAAATAAACGTATCCAGGTGTTAGAATGGCCAAGTCAAAGTCCAAACCTCAATCCAATCGAGAATCTGTGGAAAGAGCTGAAAACTGCTGTTCACAAACGATCTCCATCAAACCTCACTGAGCTCGAGCTGTTTACAAAGGAAGAATGGGCAGGAATTTCTGTCTCTCGATGTACAAAACTGATGGAGACATACCCCAAGCGACTTGCAGCTGTAATCGCAGCAAAAGGTGGCGCAACAAAGTATTAAGTTAAAGGGGCCGAATAATATTGCACTCTCTACTTTCTGTTTTTGAATTTCCACTAAAATTTAAAATAACCAATAAATTTTGTTCAACTTCACAATTGTGTTCCACTTGTTGTTGATTCTTCACCAAAAATTTACATTTGGTATCTTTATGTTTGAAGCATGATATGTGGGAAAGGGTTGAAAATTTCAAGGGGGCCGAATACTTTCGCAAGGCACTGTATACATACAGCTCTGGCAAAAATTAAGACACCACCACATCAAAACCCTGTCATGGACAGCCCAGTCTCCAGACCTGAACCCCATTGAAAACCTCTGGAATGTAATCAAGAGGATGATGGATAGTCACAAGCTATCAAACAAAAACATGGCAAGTGGGGATAGCAAAGCTAAGTGCCAGAATTTGCACATCTCATAGATACGCCTTTTCTTGGCTGAGAGCTGATGTTTTTAGCCTTGGGGGCAAGTATCCATGGTCCCTTCCTAGGCTATTAATATCAGCCCGCAGCTGTCTGCCTATCCTTTGCTTGTTATTAATTATAGAGGGACCCTACATCATTTTTTTTAATCCAGTAAAAGCTAAGTATACAGCTGTGAGACGATATTAATATCCTGGGAAGCTCCATGGGTATTACCCTCTTCCTAGGCTATAAACATTGGCCCCCAGCTGACGTCTTTTATTCTGCTGAAATTACGCAGGATCACACACCGTTTTTTTCAGAAAAATAATCTTTTAATAATTAAATACATGTACAGTAAGCCGCACACACTGTACTAATTATATATGTCACTGACATCTATATATTTATCTATTCTATGTGTATGTTCTGTATGTAATCTATCTAGTATAACCTGTCGGGTCCTGCTGTGATTTTGCTGTACGTGGCAGATGAATTGCCGGCTTTTCAAAGGAGATTGATGTGAAAAAAATCAGACAGCACTTGCATGGTGTGGGTGCTGTGTAATTTTTTTTTCTATTGCAAGAATGCGATCCAAATGTCGATTACAATCACAGCATGCTACGATTTTTTTCCAGTCCGATCGTGATTCGATCCGAGCTGGAAAAAAATTGCAGATTAACACACAATGATAGAATAACATTGATCCGAATGCAATCTGATTTTTAATCGGATTGCATTTGTCCGATTTCATCGCAAGTGGGAATGAGCCCTAATTCTGATTACTGATCCACTTGAAAAATTAATAATTTTTTTTTAACTTCTCAAAAAAACTGAGTGTGAACATTGCCTTAAGATAGTCTAAAATCCATGTCTCATCAGAGGTTCCTGTTTGACAAACTTTTTTATACTGCAGCTCTGCTTGTTCAGGTTGGCTGCCGTTTCGCCAGGAAATGCAACGTGATCAGAACTCCATTCCACAATGATTACTCACAACTAAGTAACCTAAACCAACACTGAGAAATAAAAGTTTATCCGGTAAATACTACAGATAATAAAGGCAATTAAGTCTAGAGAATTGCCGTAAAACTGATTACTGTTTTCCGTGTTTATTATATTCAAGAGCTACTGGAGACATCAGTTTCAGCACCAATTCTGCATTAGGGTTAATTTGCCACCATTTTACGCAATCAGATAAATAAAAGTCAGATATGAGTTCATGCGAACAGTTTTCTCTCCCAAATCAAATATCAGAAAAATAATCCTGAGATGGGAAATGAGAGCATTTGCTATGGAAACACAATTTTATGTTTAATATCACTGATGAAGATAAGAGCACATTGCCCAGGTTCATAAAAAGAAAAGCAGATTAAACCCATTGCCTCATACATAAAGAGGATTCCTCGCGTGCTCTCTTAAAGGGAAACTCCGGTACAAAAATTTGAAAATTGTTATTATTCCTTACGGAGTCCTTCAAGACTAGAAGTTAGGGACAGTAGTAAGATATTGTAAGTTGGTCAAACATGAAACTCATATCCATCTTAGTCTCCATTCACACTCTAGTTACGCCCTACTTTGAACGCATAGGGTGGGAAATCTCTAGTGTAGTGTGCATGTATGGCCACTGAACCTTCCAATGGGGCATTTTAAGTTGGGACAACCTGGTCTGCAATTTTCAGGAGCAAAACGCTTCCCAGCCTCCCCGCTTCCTGCACGCCTGATGATTGACTGTCACTCACCGTGTAAGACAGACTAAGTGCAACTCAAAGGGATAAGGGGAAGGTGGCCCAATATTAGGGAAGCGGGGAGCGGAGACCTCTAAGCAGAACTAACATCATCCTGTCTGCCCTAAGAAACCCTAAATAGGATCCTCACCTATCGCCGAACAGGATAGCTAGTCCCTGTCAGACCCTAGCGGTTAGCCCTGCTTAGGGAAGGAAAGGGTGAACAATGGTCAAACCCCACTAACAGTAAAGACAGCTAGGATACACAAAACAAGGGGAACCTTAGCTTGAGTAGACTCAGAGAGAAATACTGTCCTCCTTCAAACTCCAAAGAGGACACTAGCCGACTGCTCCAGTTCCAAGCCTCAACAGGAAAGTGCAAATAGAAAATAACACCCGCATCTCCCAACAGGAACTTGGGAGTTATAAACACCCAGATCCAGGTGACACCATTAAGGCCATGGGGAGGTGGCCACTAGTCTACAAGGCCAACCTCTGAGACCTTCTGCAGCCAGATGCAATGCGACTGCCTGCAGCCTCTGACACACCCGTGACATTGACAGTTCGAACTGTGCACTAACAGAGGCATCTTTGCATAGAAGCGTAGGAGTACTTAAGCTGGCCAGATCAGTATAGCTTCAGAACAGCGCTTACAAGCTGTATAGCAAGCAGCTTGCATATGAGCGCACCATGTCCAGGAAACTGTCCTCCTCAATGGTGGCCTGGAAGACTGGCAATGAGCTGTAGACTATGAAATTAAAAAACCCTTCATTTGGTAAATTGCAAAGTTCTTGCCATCCATAGTATTGATAATATCCTTCTCCAGCACCACGTGTCAAAGGCATCGATTCTTCTTCTGTCTTGTTTCTTTATCATTCATCTTTCGCATCTGTATGTAACCACAGAAAAGACCAGACTATAACGAATGGAAGCGGAGCCACAGGTGGTGAAGTTCACATTCGTTTTTTCATTGATATTTTTGTGGAACCTTGGGACCATGGTCCGGGGGGCTCCGAAGGGGGCGTGACTATGTGAGCCCCAGGCACCCGTGGTAAGTCCCCTCGAACAGGGTTGGAATGGAATGCCTATGGGACACGGGTGCTACCTCCAGTTAGACCCTGGAGACGTGGCAGCTGTTCCAGCAGGACAGACGGACAAGCAGGGTAAACAGATGTCGTGGAGCTGACACAGGTGGTACTGGCATTGTCCAGAGGTACGGATGGCTGAATGGCGGGACGTGACGGAACTGGCGTAGACAGAACAGTCGTCGTCCGGGATAGCCGGGTAACAGGTAGCTGACAGTCTGCGGAGACAAACAGTGTAAGCGAAGCACTGGCAAAACACTTCAGAAGCTACAGCACACACTAGCCGAAACCGGAAGCCAGCAACAGAGGATACTTGTTGCTCTGGTACCCTCCCTATTTTGGAGGGGCTAGAAATAGTAATTACTAACACGCCATTGGTCTGGTCAGAAGTACTTTTTGAAAAAATGCGCGCTGTCTCTTTAAGAGCGGGAGCGCGCGCACGACGTAAACACTCTACCCGAGAACCTACTGGCCACGTGCCAGGAAGCAGGAGGAGGAGAGAAAGCAGAGGCTGCAGCAGGACGGTGTGGGGCCAGCACAGGGTGGGAGTCCCAACGGGGACCCCGTGAAGGTACTGGACCGGGACCGGGTGTAACAGATTATGTACAAGCCGTGACTTATGACATGTCAAAACATGACTTACCAACCTACGACTTACCTACTTTGGGCACATCATACGAAGAGAGCAATCAATACAAAAGAACCTCATGGTCGGAAGAATAAAAGCAACAAGTCGAAGAGGAAGTTCAGCAACATAACAGTGGAGAAGACCCTGGTGGACCTATCTAGGCCTCTACAAGATCAATCTTCTTACAGATCGTTCGTCCATCAAGTCGCCATGGTTCTAGATCAAGTTGAAGGCCATTAAATAAATAAAAAATTCAAATTCACTTGTTTTATAAAGCACTTTGCAACATTATCCATTAATGAAGATGAAAGAACCCATTAAATATAAAAATACATATTCTGTCCATCTAAGGTTCCTGTTTATGAAATAATGTATTTACTACTAATGAATATACATGAGCTATTTATAAAGCAGTCAATATTGAAGTGGATGTTGGAATCAAATGGGGGAGAATAGAGGAGTCGGAGTCAAAAATCCCCATCTCATCTAATTGCAATCCCCCACAAATCCCTAGAATGAAGCCATTAATCAGTCCATCCAAATTCCTAGCCTGGCAGTTGTTCAAATCACCTTTTTAATTACCTTTTTTCCAAATAACATACCAATAATTCTAACCTATCGAAACCAAGCAAAGTAAACTGGAAGTTTCTGCCGGAAACATTGTAGACTTTTAGGTGTGGTTGGGATCCGTTTACATTCGAGTTTGAGCAGAACTGATCGGAAATTCAGATATTACACAATGGATACATCAAAACTGCAGGATAAATTCGTCTTATAGTCTCTTGGTCATAAGAGTACCCATATGATGAATTCTAAGTGGGTAAAGTAATGAAGAAAAGCACAAAAACTAAAGGAGATAAAAGAGAGTCGCTTAAATAATAATAAGAAAAAATGTTGATCCTGATAATTTCAAGGGGATCTGGTGACAGTCTAATGTCTAGGGCCGGGGTGGAGATATCATTGGTGCAACTTGTGTAGGCACATGGGGGCCCAGGAGGAATGGGAGCCATCTCCACCTCCAGAACAGGTGGAATTGTGCCTCATAATGAGCTCTTGGACTGTAAAGGACCCATATATTTTTCTTTCTCAGGGGCCTTATGTGTCTGTGTCCACCAGTTAGTTGTCTATGTAGACTGCCAGGCAGGATCCAATATCTGGTGTTAGGGGTAACAAGGACCCCAAAGATCGAGTTTTAATTTTGGGGATCTTTTATCTCTTTCGAAGTAAACCGGTGTGGAAACTATGAGATTTCTACGAACACCTTGAAGGGTTATTCTGAGTAGAGATGAGCGAATCAGTTCACTGGACTCTGGTAAAGTGTTCCGTGGTTGCCAAACGGGAGCCATGCGGGCCACCTGCTACTTGTCGCCATCCATGGCTCCTCATTTGATTAGCTGGCCTGGTGTGACGTCAGGCATGCGTCACGCCACAACAATGATGTTGCACCAGGCCGAGTAATAATAAGAGGAGCCAGGGATGCACTCGTTCGGCAAATTTATCCTCCCATTTACAGTTGACCAATGACATCCCAGATGACCTTGATGGGAGACAAGTCCGGAGATTCTGCAGCCATGGTATGTCGATTAGGCCACACAAGCTGCTCAAAGTAGCATCGTCAACATATGACCTGGTGTTGTGTTGGCAAACTGCTCCTAGGACACTTTGGAGAAATGTCCGTACCTCTGGTTTTACCACCAAATGCATGTAACTCCGACCTGTTAGTGTACCTTAAATGTAGACCATAGGAGTCCGGCCAGGGGTCCAATATGTAAGTGGACCCATTTACACTTGCAAAACAGATGGAATTGTGCATTATGATGACCCATATATTGTTCTTACACAGGGGCCCTTTTCGGTCTTTGTCCTTCGCCATTGGGTCCGACTGTCATACATTTTGCCACCCTACTCCACACTCATGGGAGCCACAGTGGATGTTAATGATTTGCTTTCCCAAGTGCATTCAGCCTGGCAGAACATTCCTCAGATAATCTCATTGATAGCAGCTAAGGCGTACAGTGGCACCCCTGGTCAAAATTCCTGTTATTGTGAACAGTTTAGCAAATTGAAGATTAAATTATCTCTAAAAGGCCAAAAGTTAAAGATGGATGACACCATTCATTTGTATTTTAGGCAAAATATATTGTGTTTTAAAAAAAAAAAAAAATTACAAAAAGGGAAATTAACTTTAACCAAGGGTTTAGACCTTAATTAGCCGGATAGGGTTATGACTTGTTCACTATCATTGTTAGGAAAGGCCAGGTGATGCAAATTTCCCAGCTTTATAAAAACCCAGCCTCCTCTAACCTTGTACCAAAAAAACAACAGCCATGGATTATTCTAAGCAGCTGCCTAGCACTCTGAAAATGGGAATGGTGGAGGCCCACAAAGCAGGAGAAGGCCATAAGAAGATCGCAAAGTGTATTCAAGTTGCCCTCTACTCAGTTCGAAATGTAATTATGAAATGGCAGATAAGAGCAGTGGAAGTCAAGATAAGGTCTGGAAGACCAAGCAAAATTTCAGTGAAAGCTGTTGGTAGGATTGCTAATGAGGCAAATCAGAACCCCCGCTTGACTGCAAAAGGCCTTCAAAAAGATTTAGCAGACTCTGGAGTGGAGTTGTGGTATATTATTCTACTGTTCAGAGACGACTGCACTGGTAGTGACCAGTGTTGCGGAGTCGTAGTGGAGATGAATCTTTGCTGCACTTTATGTACACATGCTCAGTAGTGACCAGTGTTGCGGAGTCGGTGTTGAGATGAATCTGTGCTGCGTTTTATGCACAT
Organism: Ranitomeya imitator; assembly: GCF_032444005.1. NCBI lineage: Eukaryota > Metazoa > Chordata > Amphibia > Anura > Dendrobatidae > Ranitomeya > Ranitomeya imitator. The sequence continues at coordinate 30,079,951 of NC_091289.1, forward strand.
GCTCAGTAGTGACCAGTGCTGTAGAGTCGTAGTGGAGATGAATCTGTGCTGCACTTTATGTACATGCTCATTAGTGACCAGTGTTGTGGAGTCGGAGTTGAGCTGAATCTGTGCTGCACTTTATGTACATGCTCAGTAGTGACCAGTGCTGTAGAGTCGTAGTGGAAATGAATCTGTGCTGCACTTTATGTACATGCTCAGTAGTGATCAGTGCTGTGGAGTCGGAGTTGACATGAATCTGTGCTGCACTTTATGTACATGCTCAGTAGTGACCAGTGCTGTAGAGTCGTAGTGGAGATGAATCTGTGCTGCACTTTATGTACATGCTCAGTAGTGACCAGTGCTGTGGAGTCGGAGTTGACATGAATCTGTGCTGCACTTTATGTACATGCTCAGTAGTGATCAGTGCTGTGGAGTCGGAGTTGACATGAATCTGTGCTGCACTTTATGTACATGCTCAGTAGTGACCAGTGCTGTAGAGTCGTAGTGGAGATGAATCTGTGCTGCACTTTATGTACATGCTCAGTAGTGACCAGTGCTGTGGAGTCGGAGTTGACATGAATCTGTGCTGCACTTTATGCACATGTCAGTAGTGACCAGTGCTGTAGAGTCGTAGTGGAGATGAATCTGTGCTGCACTTTATGTACATGCTCAGTAGTGACCAGTGTTGCGGAGTCGGAGTTAAGCTGAATCTGTGCTGCACTTTATGTACATGCCCAGTAGTGACCAGTGCTGTGGAGTCGGAGTTGACATGAATCTGTGCTGCACTTTATGTATATGCTCAGTAGTGATCAGTGCTGTGGAATCGTAGTCATGGAGTCAGAAGTCAGGGAAATTGAGGAGTCGGAGGTTTGGCTTACCGACGCCACAACCTTGATATAGAGCTCTGTACACTGTGTAATGGTCGTTCTTGGGTACTATAGCTCAGCACCCATTCACTTCCCTCCACGTGTCGGACCTCTACCTATCTGATATTGATGACCTTCCATACGGATAGGTCATCAATATCGTAGTCTTGGAAAACGCCATTAAGGCAGAAGTAAGCCTTAGCCTGATGCCTTTTATTTTCCATAAATCCTGCAATCTACAGTATTGGTTTGCCATTTCCAAATATCTATTTATTACCTGTTTTACCTAAAGGAGCAATAATAATAATATGTGTATAATTGTTATAGTCTAAGTGACAAAATCAGCCAAGGGTGAGATTTCTGAGATTTAGCTATGGACACAATACTTGGGCATCACCTTTAGAAAAGATGCAACGAAAAATGAAGATCACTCCACTCAGAAGCCAGAACCTGATTGATATTATCATCGATTTCACTTGGAACCTGTGAATTTGTCCCTTAGTGTGAATTCTGCTGTTCGCCTGATGAAAGAACGAGGAGGAGGAGGAGGACGCTCTTGCGCACTTACAAGCAATTATGTAAACAGCGTGATGAGCTGAAAAGTGCTGGAGAAATGTCAGGCAGTGAGTTGTGTTAACCCTATGTGCAAAAATGACACTAGAAGAAGAAATCTCTAATATGATGTTATGGACCGGTGGAGGGGGCGACTGCAACGCGGCGTGAAAAGATCAACTGCTCCATTGGAGAAGCCAATCCGCCGCCGCTTCCTATGAATCTTCAAAGACCATTAAAATGGCTACTCACTTCTGCATTCAAGTAGTAATAACTTAACATTTTGCTGTACCTTTATTTTAGATTATTTTGAATTATTGTTTTGTTTTTTTAAAGTTATCATTTTTACTTTTATCATTATTTTATACTAGATTGTGGCCCGATTCTAACGCATCGGGTATTCTAGAATATGCATGTCCCCGTAGTATATGGACAATGATGATTCCAGAATTCGCGGCAGACTGTGTCCGTCGCTGATTGGCCGAGGCAACCTTTATGACATCATCGTCGCCATGGCAACTATTATGACATCATCGTCGCTGTGCCCGTTGCTGATTGGTCGAGGCCTGGCGGCCTCGACCAATCAGACACGGGACATCATCGTCGCTGTTCCCGTTGCTGATTGGTCGAGGCCTAGCGGCCTCGACCAATCAGAGACGCGGGATTTCTACGTCGATGCTGTGCCGGTCTCTGATTGGTCGAGGCCTGGCGGCCTCGACCAATCAGAGAGCCGGGATTTCCAGGACAGACAGACAGACAGACAGACGGAAAAACCCTTAGACAATTATATATATACTAGATTGTGGCCCGATTCTAACGCATCGGGTATTCTAGAATATGCATGTCCCCGTAGTATATGGATAATGATGATTCCAGAATTCGCGGCACACTGTGCCCGTCGCTGATTGGTCGAGGCAACTTTTATGACATCATCGTCGCCATGGCAACCATTATGACATCTACGTCGATACTGTGCCCGTCGCTGAATCAGAAACGTGAGATGTCTACGTCCTTTATGACATCATCGTCGCTGTGCCCGTTGCTGATTGGTCGAGGCCTGGCGGCCTCGACCAATCAGAGAGCCGGGATTTCCAGGACAGACAGACAGACAGACGGAAAAACCCTTAGACAATTATATATATAGATATATATAGATTGTTTTACAATCTAAAGTAGCTACAAAGGCTCATCACGCCGAAACGCTCGTTGGGGTGGGTACACGCTGCGGACCATCGCTTTCCAGTGCCTGCTCAGGTAATTATGTAGCTACTTTGGGTCAGCCTCTGTGCGGCCAGTACTGGAGATACTATGTTTATGGTCTACATATATGTTTCCTGGCATGGCCTGGTATAACATATTTTTGGTTTTCTTTCCCTGATTGATTTAATACAAATTGATTCTATTTATATCTCATAAAGTGGATTTTGTTACTTTGTTACTAATGTGATGGTCCTCATGCTTGTACCCCTGCCGTTTCCATGTGCACATTGTGGCTTGAGTACTTTTTTCCTCTCCTCCTGGCTTTGCCAAATGTCCTGCTTTATAACCAACCAATAAAGATTTTGTTATTTTTCTAATTTCATTGTTGGGTTTTTTGATCGTATATTTTTTTCTTTGGTATTAAGATACCAGGTACTGTCAGCTGCGTCACTTCTAATGTGGTGTACCTAATTATTTGTACTAAATGTCTAACTGGGGGTCTGTATGTGCGGGAGACAGGGCATTGTCCTGATATGAACTCGAGCCTGGGAGCTTTCTAGTAAAGTTCCCACGATCTAGAAACATCCAGCAGAGGGCGCCTCACCGCAAATGAAGGTAAATATAGGTCATTGACCTACTTTACCTTCATTTTCCGGGGTTATTGCAGCCATGAGCATCATTGCATTAGCAAAGCTCGTGGATGCAAATTATTTTAACCCCTTCAGATGGCTTTACATCGTTGGACGCTTAATATTTTTGGAAGTTGGAGTGGGGTTCTTTTAGATTTGGCTATCTTAGGAAGATATCTGTTTTGTACAGGTAACTATTACTGTGCAGAATTATTAGGCAACTTAATAAAAACCAAACATATTCCCGCATTGACGGGGACATTGACGCATCAGGTATTCTAGAATATGCATGTCCCCGTAGTATATGGACAATGATGATTCCAGAATTCGCGGCAGACTGTGCCCGTCGCTGATTGGTCGAGGCAACCTTTATGACATCATCGTCGCCATGGCAACCATTATGACATCTACGTCGATACTGTGCCCGTCGCTGAATCAGAAACGTGAGATGTCTACGTCCTTTATGACATCATCGTCGCTGTGCCCGTTGCTGATTGGTCGAGGCCTGGCGGCCTCGACCAATCAGAGAGCCGGGATTTCCAGGACAGACAGACAGACAGACAGACGGAAAAACCCTTAGGCAATTACCGTATATACTCGAGTATAAGCCGACCCAAGTATAAGCCGACCCCCCTAATTTTGCCACAAAAAATTGGGAAAACTTATTGACTCGAGTATAAGCCTAGGGTGGAAATGCAGCATTTACCGGTGAATTTCAAAAATAAAAATAGATCATTATTTCCCCATAGCTGTGCCATATAGTGCTCTACACCGTTCATTATTTCCCCATAGCTGTGCCCCATATAGTGCTCTGCACCGTTCATTGTGCCCCATAGCTGTGCCATATAGTGCTCTGCACCGTTCATTGTGCCCCATATACAGTGCTCTGCACCGTTCATTGTGCCCCATTGCTGTGCCATATACAGTGCTCTGCACCGTTCATTGTGCCCCATTGCTGTGCCATATACGGTGCTCTGCACCGTTCATTGTGCCCCATTGCTGTGCCATATACAGTGCTCTGCACCGTTCATTGTGCCCCATTGCTGTGCCATATACGGTGCTCTGCACCGTTCATTGTGCCCCATATCTGTGCCCATATACGGTGCTCTGCTCCGTTCATTGTGCCCCATTGCTGTGCCATATACGGTGCTCTGCACCGTTCATTGTGCCCCATATCTGTGCCCATATACGGTGCTCTGCACCGTTCATTGTGCCCCATTGCTGTGCCATATACGGTGCTCTGCACCGTTCATTGTGCCCCATTGCTGTGCCATATACGGTGCTTTGCACCGTTCATTGTGCCCCATTGCTGTGCCATATACGGTGCTCTGCACCGTTCATTGTGCCCCATAGAAATCTCTGCCGCCGCTGCTGCAATAAAAAAAAAAACACATACTCACCTCCCTTGATTGCAGCTCCCGGCGTCTCGTTCCGGCGCCTCCATCTTCCCGGCGTCTCTGCTCTGACTGATCAGGCAGAGGGCGCCGCGCACACTATATGCGTCATCGCGCCCTCTGCCTGAACAGTCAGAGCAGAGACACCGGGAAGATGGAGGCGCCGGCCGGGAAGATGGAGCGACGCTCGGCGGCTGGAACGAGGACAGGTGAATATGCTATACTTACCTAGTCCTGGCGATCCTCGCGCTGTCCCTCTGCCTGGTCTTCGGTGCCGCAGCTCTTCCTGTCAGCGGTCACCGGCACCGCTGATTAGAGGAATGAATAGGCGGCTCCGCCCCTATGGGAGGTGGAGCCGCTTATTCATATCTCTAATGAGCAGTCCCACGTGGCCGCTGAAGAGGGGAAGAAGCTGCAGCACAGAAGACCGTGGGACGGCAGGGACAGCGCGAGGATCGCTGGGACTAGGTAAGTATACCTCAGCGCCCTCACCCCCTCACCCGCCGACCCTGCCACCCACATTGACTCGAGTATAAGCCGAGAGGGGCACTTTCAGCCCAAAAATTTGGGCTGAAAATCTCGGCTTATACTCGAGTATATACGGTATATATATAGACTAGACTGTGGCCCGATTCTAACGCATCGGGTATTCTAGAATATGCATGTCCCCGTAGTATATGGACAATGATGATTCCAGAATTCGCGGCAGACTGTGCCCGTCGCTGATTGGTCGAGGCAACCTTCATGACATCATCGTCGCCATGGCAACCATTATGACATCATCGTCGCTGTGCCCGTCTCTGATTGGTCGAGGCGCGGGATGTCTACGTCCTTTTTGACATCATCGTCGCTGTGCCCGTTGCTGATTGGTCGAGGCCTGGCGGCCTCGACCAATCAGAGACGCGGGATTTCTACGTCGATGCTGTGCCGGTCTCTGATTGGTCGAAGCCTGGCGGCCTCGACCAATCAGAGAGGCGGGATTTCCAGGACAGACAGACAGACGGAAAAACCCTTAGACAATTATATATATAGATAGATGTATTTTAATATATTTTATATATTCTAAGTACAGCATTGTGTCAAGAGCTTTGCTGGATTTGAAGAATATGTAAACTCCTGATGCTAAATATATCTCTTAGGCCCGATAAAGCTGGTGTACTTACTTTGAAAACATGTATCACAATGACGTCTTAGTCCTCTTAGTCCTATAGAAGCTTAGCTCAATCTCTGCCCACCTATGATGATTGACAGCTCCTCAGTGTCCCTCCTCCTTGCTCTTGCTGAAATCTCCCTCTGCTCAGTACAAGCTGCAGCTGTCAGCTAGGCGAGCGGAGCCTGGACTCATGAGCTCTGTCACTCTATAGCTGCACTTATAAAATGCTCATCTTAAAATCGAGGCAGCATGGCGGCAGTTTGAGCAAACAGTGAACAAAACTTGAAGAATATGCAGCTCCTGACTATAACCTGACGGGGCTGGTGTACTTACTTTGAAAACCAATGATACACTTCAGTTTATTTATTTTCCCATCAGTTTTTTATTATGGGATATTGTTTGGGATGAAGTACTTTCTGCTCATTTTTCTCCTACTTTGATAGCTATCAATTTCAGGAAAATCACTTTAAGGAATGTTCGTATATGGCAGAAATGACTGCTAATTAGGGATGAGTGAACATGCTTGGATAAGGTGTTATGTGAGCATGCTCGGGTGCAAACCGAGTGACTTCGGCGTGCTCGAAAAACATGTTGGAGACCCCGCAGCTGCATGTCTCGTGGCTGTTCGACATCCCTAATGCATGGATTTCCTGTTTGTTAGACAATCCCCGCATGTGTTGTGACTGTTGAATAGCCGTGAGACATGTAACCGCGGGGTCTGGAACATATTTTTCGAGCACGCCGAAGACACTCAGTTAGCACCCGAGCATGCCTAGATAACACCTCACTGATCACTACTGCTATTGCTATAAAAAAAAAGATGTACAAAGCGATTTCAGACTATTTTCTTACCGTTGGCCTGTAACTGTAGAGCCCACTTTCTTTCTCTCCCTACAGCCCGCCCCTCCTCTCCACGCTAACAGTACCATCTGTGCGCATCCTGCCAAATGTTCATTTTGTAAGCGCCGTCCCTGCCAGCTCCGTGGACTGATATTCCTCGCCAGCACGGCTGCTTCCATTTCTGTAAATCATATTTACTTTATATTAACTGCATTTGCATAACGAGGTGTTTTACAATAGGTTTTTTTTACGATCCTGGAAATCAGCTTGAAGGTAAATGGCGAGATATCATTACGACAAGTATTTCATAGCGGGATAATCAGATTTCAATTACCGGTATCTATCCAGTGATTCCTTTGACTGTTTGCACTAAGACAGAGATGTACCCATACACAGACCCTTCTTTATTTTTAGATATTAATTGTTTTGTACTGTAAATATTACAAAGAAATAATACTCAAATAGCAATCCCGAAAATGAATTACGAGGACCATTGCATTAATGAGTATTATATGAGTATTATTTCTTTGTAATATCTACAGTACAAAACAATTAATATCTAAAACTTTGTTACCATGTTGGCAGTATGCTTCAGGTCATTGTCCATTTGGAAGACCTATTTCCACCCAAGCTTTTACTTCCCGGCTGATGTCTTGAGATGTTGCTTCAGTATTGTCACATAATCTACTTTTCTCATGATGATATCTATTTTGTGAAGTGTGCCAGTCCCTCCTGCAGCAAAACAACCCCCACAACATGATCCTGCTTCCCCCGTGTTTCACAGGTGGGATGGTGTTCTTAGGCCTAAAAGCTTCTGCCTTTTTCCTCCAAACGTAACAGTTCATTATGCCCAAAAAGTTTGATTTTAGTTTCATCAGACCACAGGACATGTCTCCAAAAATTAAGGTCTGTGTTCCTGTGTGCATTTGCAAACATTAATCTGGCTTTTTTTTATGTTTCTTTTGGAGTAGTGGCTTCTTCCTGGCAGAGTGGCCTTTCAGCCCATGTGGATACAGTACTCGTTTCACTGTGGATGTTGACACAATCTTAACAGCTCCCGCCATCATCTTCACAAGGTCTTTTGCTTTTGTCCTTGGGTTAATATGCACATGTCGGACCAAAGCATGTTCATCTCTGGGACACAGAACCCATCTCCTTCCTGAGCGGTATGATGGCTTGTTCGTACTGGCGTATAATTGTTTGTACAGATGAACGAGGCACCTTCATGTATCTTGAAACTGTACCCAAGGATGAGCCAGACTTGTGCAAGTCCACAATTCTCTTCCTCATATTTTGGCTGATTTTTTTTAGACTTTCCCATGATGCCACACAAAGAAGCAGCGTGTTTCAGGTGTGCATTAAAAAACCTCCACAGGTGTGTCTCTAATTAACTCAGATGTTGCCAAAAACCTATCAGAAGCTTCCAAACACCTGACATCATCATATGGGCAGTCCAGAATTGTTTAAAGGCATAGTAATCTTAGTGTCTGTAAGCTTTTAAATATGCAGTAAGTAATAAAAATGCCTTAAAACATTCTCTCTCATTAGTCTGGCATTTGGCAAATATTAATAATTATGGCAATCCTAATTGACCTAAAGCGGGAAAGGTTTATTCTGATTTCATGTCAGATATTGAGACAAACCTGCAGATGTGTCTTTTTATATAGTGGATGAGTACAGGGACAAAAACTTTTATTGTTAAAAACCAAATTAAAAAAAACACAACGCGTTTCGGCTGTTAACAGCTTTCCTCAGGTCTCCTATCATCTGGATAATGGGTGCTACAAAAATATGAGCCCGAAAATCTAAATGAATGAGGTCAGCCTCCAAACTCTGCCGGTTTGGACCAGTGTGGTGAGGTCCTTGTCCAAAACCCCCACAAGTGGCTTATTTGAAGGTCTCTTCACTACAATTATCCGTCCTTATGTTCTATAGTCATTCAGTGGCGTTCAAGTACACAGTGCAGGCAGAACCAATGTGCTGAGCGAGTCTCACGAGAAATGTTCCCTCTTCGTCTGGGCATCGGGCCAGACTCCTTTCTTCACCGTACGGCTTGCTTCTTTAGACGTAGCCAAACGTCCCTCATCTCTGACAGATTCACTCCGACCATTGAAAACGAGGAAATAAAAACTGTTGTTTTTTTTCTCAAAGCCTGGAAGCCAAGCCTTTAGGAATCTGCATTACACCATACGCCGGCGGCCGGAGGAATACAAATGTCTTAACTATTGTTATCAAACAAAGATCCACTGTTGTCGGGAACGTTACCCACTGCCGAGATTGTGCTGAGGATCTCGATCTGCATTTTGCCGGAGTTATTTAGATATTAGATTACAGTGGTGCCCGCAGCACCCAGCCAACATAGTTCTCCAGTGTGGGGTTATATATAAAGTGCATTATGTGCCTTCAAAATGACAAATTCTGTTGTCATTCTTTTATAATTCAATTTTTAAAGACTTTTCAGACAAAAAACTGCAGTGAAAATGCTGGAAAATATATTTTTGGGTCTTAAAGGACTTTTTTTTTATTAAGTTTGGTGGGCTCTTAACATCAATGGAAAGTTCACGTAAGTGTCAAAAAGGTTGTATCATCTTGACAACTCTTAACTTTATATTAAAGGGAACCTGTCACTCCGTTTTTTCAGTACAAGATAAAAATACTGTTAAATAGGGCCTGAGCTGTGCGTTACTATAGTGTATGTAGTGTACCCTGATTCCCCACCTATGCTGCCGAAATAACTTACTAAAGTTGCCGTTTTCGCCTGTCAATCAGGCTGGTCAGGTCATATGGGCGTGGCGACATCGCTGTTTCTTCCCCCAGATCTTGCATATCTTTCCGTTGGTGGCGTAGTGGTTTGCGCATGCCCATCTTCTGAATCCACTGGGCAGGAGAAGAAAAAACACGCGATCGGCGCTATTTCCCTGGTGATCTGTGGGGGCGGCCATCTTCCTGAGGCCGCGCGTGCGCATATGGAGTCCTCTGCTGCCCGGGGCTTCAGGAAAATGGCCGCAGCGATCCATCCCGCGTCCATTTTCCTGAAGCCCCGGGCAGCAGAGGACTCCATATGCGCACGCGCGGCCTCAGGAAGATGGCCGCCCCCACAGATCACCAGGGAAATAGCGCCGATCGCGCGTTTTTTCTTCTCCTGCCCAGTGGATTCAGAAGATGGGCATGCGCAAACCACTACGCCACCAACGGAAAGATATGCAAGATCTGGGGGAAGAAACAGCGATGTCACCACGCCCATAAGACCTGACCAGCCTGATTGACAGGCGAAAACGGCGACTTTGGTAAGTTATTTCGGCAGCATAGGTGGGGAATCAGGGTACACAAAATACACTATAGTAACGCACAGCTCAGGCCCTATTTAACAGTATTTTTATCTCGTACTGAAAAAACGGGGAGACAGGTTCCCTTTAATTGAATTTAAAGGGGTTGTCCATGCTTATCACGAAAGTCTGAAGTCACTCTATGTGACTGCAGACTTGTGAATACTCACATCCCGTTCAGCGACGAGACTGAGAGGTCATGGGAACATAAATATGCGATATGCACATTCCCGGTCACATCCCAACTAGAGGTCACACACGACTAGTCGGGATGTGGCTAAGAGAATGCATATCGTATACTTATCATCATATGACCGCCGTCTTACCAGAGAATACTCACAGCGTGTGATTTAAGGATTCATAAGTCTGCAGTGACATAGAGTGACTGCAGACTTTTGTGGTAAACCTGGACAAACCCCATTAAATTCTAATTAGAGACAGACCCACCATTGTTGCATACTCTAAAATGCCACTGAGGGGAATCTGTGACCCATGTTTTTGAAACCCCATGTAAAAGCAGCATGAAGTTGGAAAGAGACCCTGATTCCAATGATGCATCATTTACTTTACTTGGTGCTGCCGTTTTGGGTTGTCATTATGATTTAAAAAGAGAAAACACAGTAGTTTGACAATAAATGGCTTCACCCAACCACTATCCATGAGTGGAGAAACAGTTTTGGTGTTATCATTCATATTCTCTGAAAAAAAAAAGGCCAAGAAAGCAAAAATTCTGCCGGGGAATGTAAACTTTTGAGCACAACTGTATTCTATGTAGAAGGAAACAACCTGCTCATCCAGATCTGGAAAAAAGCAGGATTCAAAAGCAGCTTTTAATGTGGCTTGTAATTTGGGGCGGTACTCATCTCTTACGCCCCAGCACGTTATATGAAGGTGGGTACTTAGCTTTTCTGCTTCTTGACGCCTTGGAACTCTTCGCCCCGGGCACTCTCTTCATCTCACGTTCTCTGTTCCGTCCTGGCTCATTACCTCTCTGAACTATAAACTCTGAGCTGTCCTGTCCCAGGGCCCCGCTCTGGTAAATCACTGTCCTTCTATCGCTTCTCCTTTCTCTGACCACTATCACGCTATCCACTGCCTTGGTCTCCACTCACTTTGGGGACATGGGGACATCTACCTCAACGTTGCTCTGCTGAGTACTCAGACCAAAGGTCTTCTCTAAATGCAAGCTAGGCCGTTTTTTTGGTGAAAAAGGTAACAATTTTAATGTAAGGGTCGTTAGAACTTCTTACCTAACCTATCGGAGAGGGAGGGTGCGTGCATTAGGTGTCCTGTTACCCTAGTCTCTGTTCCATTCCTTTGCTGGGGGGCTTATGGTTCATCAGTGGAGAGCACCATTGGCTTCTTCTGCCTAGTGCACCAAAACACTTTGACCCAGCCCTGATACTTTGTTCCAGTCTGCACCACTGATCAACGACTAACTCCGTGGCCACAACCCAGAGGCCCCAGTGTAAGTCCAGATCCCTGTACAGGGGTCAAAGGGTAAAGGCCCCTGGGATCTGGCAAATGGAGTGGCTTGTGCGAAGACTGTAGTAGTCATTTTAGAGTTGTCATGCAACCACGGGCAGACCCACGTAACTGAAATTACACCAAACACACATTACATATGAGTGGATCCATAATCTATATAGTCCTGTGGGATTTGTTGGCACTACTTGAAGAATAATAATATTCTTACAGGTCCGTAATAGCTGTCTGTACTGCAGATGCCTCACCCACTCACTAGCCGCATCTACATTATTTATGTTTGTTACCCAGATGGAAAATGAAATGTATAATAACTGTGTTGTTGGCGCACAATCCATTGGATGCTTTTAATAAGTAATGGGATTAGGTGTCTTCAGTAACGGCCTTTGGGTTCCTCTAAGTATTCTGTTTTGCTGTGTCTTAGACATATCAAATGACTGTTGCTTTGCGGGCAAATACAGTTTCGGGTTATAAAGAGGATGATAATTAATGCATCATAACAAATTAAAGGCCGTTCGGACTTGTGACTTCTCTGTCGAAGGCAAATTCGACACCTCAAAGAAAGTCTGAAGGACACTCGAAGACCAAAACTGAAATTTTCATCTTCCATGTGCAAAGGGCCATCTGTCACGGGGGTACTGGGTAGACTACAGCTGATTACCCGGGCCCCTGCGATATCCCTCAAACTAGGGAAAACCCTGTCTGTCCCTCTCCCAGAATTTACACTGATGGTGTGCTTGTCTGGGCCGCCAGGCCTGACCCTGACTCCTGTTTCAGCCCTATGCTGAAACCTCCACCCGCCACCCAGTGATAAGACAACACACCAACCTACACAGAAAGCACAGACAGGGAAAACTAAAAGGCGCACCACGCTGCAGACACACAGGAAAACACTATAATGTGCACAGGGCAAAACAAACACAAATATAGGAAGGAGAAATATGACAAAGGATAATACACCACCAGATACGATATTTCTTCTCCTAGACCACCACTCCAGACCGCGATCACCAGGCACAAGACACAATCCATAATCGGCGACGCCGAAAGTCCAGAATGACTATTTCAAGGCCACGGGCGTGACCCAGCCTCCAACCAGATTACCAGCTAGATTAACCTCGGATAACCTGGATAAATTCTAGCCGGCGCCACTGAGCGTATAGTGGACAAATGTGGAATTACCACTGTCTGTCGGACGCCCTAGTGTGAATAGCATCCGACATCAGGGCCGCCATCAGGGCATTACAGGCATCACTGCCGTATGGGGCCCGGTGATGAGGAGCAAAAAGGGGGGCCCGAGCGAGCACGCTGGCAGCCGGTCCGGTCCGCGCTCTGCTCGGGCCCCCCCTGACATTTTTATTGCGGCTGCGGCTGCAGTGCCACTCTGCTGTGCCTGCTGTCCCTAAAAGTGCCTTGTACCTTTAAGGCGGCCGGGCCCGCGGTGCATCATGGGCCCGCCCGCCGCAAGTTAGTGACGTCACACGCTGCCCTGCTCCACTTCCTCATTCCGGGACCAGAGCAGAGCAGCGTGCGGCGCCGCGGTGTGACACCACGTGGTCCGTGGACGGCGGAGGGAGCAGAGAAGAGGCAGCGTGGGACCACCGGACGACGAGGGACCCGGCCGGCGGACGAGAAAGGCAGGCGGCTGCAGCGGGGGACCGGCAGAGGAGAGGGCAGAGGAAAGCGCCGGCCCGGCGGCAGCGGGCCCGGGGCCAGAAGAGGCAAGCACCGGCGGGCGGCGGCAGCGGGGGACCGGCAGAGGAGAGGGCAGAGGAAAGCGCCGGCGGCAGCGGGCCCGGGGCCAGAAGAGGCAAGCACCGGCGGGCGGCGGCAGCGGGGGACCGGCAGAGGAGAGGGCAGAGGAAAGTGCCGGCCCGGCGGCAGCGGGGCCCGGGGCCAGAAGAGGCAAGCACCGGCGGGCGGCGGCAGCGGGGGACCGGCGGGCGGCGGAGGACCAGTCAGACGGCAGAGGAGAAGAGGCAGGCAGGGGGGGGGGCAGAAAGCTGGACACAGGGGGGGGCAGAAAGCTGGACACGGGGGGGGGGCAGAATGCTGGACACGGGGGGGGGGCAGAAAGCTGGACACGGGGGGGGGCAGAATGCTGGACACGGGGGGGGGGGGGCAGAAAGCTGGACACGGGGGGGGGCAGAAAGCTGGACACGGGGGGGGGCAGAAAGCTGGACACGGGGGGGGGCAGAAAGCTGGACACGGGGGGGGCAGAAAGCTGGACACGGGGGGGGGCAGAAAGCTGGACACGGGGGGGGGGGCAGAATGCTGGACACGGGGGGGGGGCAGAAAGCTGGACACGGGGGGGGGCAGAAAGCTGGACACGGGGGGGGGGCAGAAAGCTGGACACGGGGGGGGCAGAAAGCTGGACACGGGGGGGGGCAGAAAGCTGGACACGGGGGGGGGCAGAAAGCTGGACACGGGGGGGGGCAGAAAGCTGGACACGGGGGGGGGCAGAAAGCTGGACACAGGGGGGGGCAGAAAGCTGGACACGGGGGGCAGAAAGCTGGACACAGGGGGGGGGCAGAGTGCTGGACAGGGATGGGGTAGAGTGCTGGGCAGATTGCTGGACAGAGATGGGGCAGGATTGGACACAGGTGGGGCAGAGTGCTGGGCAGAGTGCTGGACAGAGATGGGGCAGAGTGCTGGACAGAGATGGGGCAGGATTGGACACAGATGGGGCAGAGTGCTGGGGCAGAGTGCTGGGCAGAGATGGGGCAGAGTGCTGGGCAGAGATGGGGCAGAGTGCTGGGCAGAGATGGGGCAGAGTGCTGGACAGAGATGGGGCAGGATTGGACACAGATGGGGCAGAGTGCTGGACAGAGATGGGGCAGAGTGCTGGACAGAGATGGGGCAGGATTGGACACAGATGGGGCAGAGTGCTGGAAAGAGATGGGCAGGATTGGACACAGATGGGGCAGAGTGCTGGACAGAGATGGGGCAGAGTGCTGGACAGAGATGGGGCAGAGTGCTGGACAGAGATGGGGCAGAGTGCTGGACAGAGATGGGGCAGAGTGCTGGACAGAGATGGGGCAGAGTGCTGGACAGAGATGGGGCAGAGTGCTGGACAGAGATGGGGCAGAGTGCTGGACAGAGATGGGGCAGAGTGCTGGACAGAGATGGGGCAGAGTGCTGGACAGAGATGGGGCAGAGTGCTGGACAGAGATGGGGCAAGATTAGAGACAGATGGGGCAGGATGGATACGATGGAGACAGATGGGGCAGAATGGGGAGATCATATGGGGCAGAATGGATAGTCATGAGGGCAGGATGGGAGAACATATGGCTGGAGCCTGGAATGAGACACACGGGGGCTAGGATGGCGAATATTACCATAGGGGCTAATTAAGGGATATTATTATTGCAGTGATGTATTTATTTTATTTTTTGAGTATACTGTTTTAAATGGGGGGGCGGTCCTGTTACTGGGTAGAGTGATACTATGTTGCCTTCTTCATGTGGTGTAATGTAGAAGTTGGGAAAATTAAGTAATGTGTTCTACAATCGGAACTCGAGATAACTGTTTTATTTCCTGCACCTGCAGAGACGAGTCCTGGCTGGATGAAGTGATGGCGGTCTGTGCTGGATGAAAGATGAAGGACTTCACCTAGAGACGTCACTGGTGAGTCAGTGTTACCTATACACTGACACTATACACTGTATACTATATACAGAGGTCCTGTGTACAATGTCACCAGTGATCACTGTATTACCTATACATTATATACAGAGCTCCTGTGTATAATGTCACCGGTGATCACTGTATTACCTGTACACAGACACTGCTTACTAATTACAGATCTCCTGTGCATAATGGCACTGCTGGTGATAGTATTGTGGGTTTTTTTTTTATTACTGATCAGTATTGTAGTATTCAGTCATTGGTGGTAATATGTGGTCTGGTCATGGTGTAGCGGTATTTGTTCCTTGTATTTTATATTATTCGATCACTGTGGTGGTAATATGTCATCTGGTCATAGTGCTGTGGTATTTGTTCCTTGTATGTAGTATTATAGGTCATTTTAAAAATTGAAAAATAAATAAAACTATACCTAAATTGTATTGCATATTTTAACAAATATTTAATAGGTTACAGCAGAGTAGGGCCCGGCCAAAAGTGTCTACCGTGTTATGGTGGCGGCTTAAAAAATCTTTTTGGCCAAAACAAAAGCTGCCGGCTATATGTGTGATCTGGTGATGGGAACTGTCAATGTGTGATAGGTGAGAAGTGGAGATTTTCCAAGAGAGAGCGGTGGGACTGTGGACAGTTCGTGGGGTGGAGCCTGGAGGCGGGGCTGGGGTGGAGCCTGGGCGGAGTCTCAAGGGGGCCCCGAAAATTTTGCCAGTATGGGGCCCCGAAATTTCTAGTGGCAGCCCTGTCCGACATGACACCATCTGTTCGTTTTAGAGAGCTGGTGTCAGGGTGACATATTTAGGCACAATGTGCCTTATATATTGGGAGAGGGTCCGCATCAGGAACACTCTCTTTTAGTCGGAGTGAAGAACCACTGAAAAAAGTGATTCCCCAACGCTACTAATGTTGGCACAACCATAGTGTACGGCTTTGCAGTATTAATGATTTATTATTATATATAGGTCATCAATATCAGATGTGTTAGGATCCAATACCCTGGACCCTAGCCGATCCATCGGAAACCATTCCCTGCATAGTAGCCATTGCTGAGAACTGCAGACCGGCCCAAATTCACATGAATAGTAGCTAATCTGCAGCTCTCGGGAATGGCCGACGCACTGTGATTGGAGCTGTTCTGTTCCGCTTACTGTTTACATTCGACCAGTACTGGGATTGAAAACAGCTGATGGTGAGGGTGCCAGTTATTCGAACCCCGAATATTATATTTATTGTTATGATGAGGTAATTCAGTACCACAATGGACATAGAAGTCAGAGCACATACAGTGATCTGACAATAACCCAAAAACAAAGAACGAGCTCTGAGACGTGGGAACTCTGCTGACCGCAATCCCTAATCCTCTCCAACCACACTAGAGGCAGCCGTGGATTGCGCCTAACGCTCCCTATGCAACTCGGCACAGCCTGAGAAACTAGCTAGCCTGAAGATAGAAAATAAGCCTACCTTGCCTCAGAGAAATACCCCAAAGGAAAAGGCAGCCCCCACATATAATGACTGTGAGTTAAGATGAAAAGAACAAACGTAGAGATGAAATAGATTTAGCAAAGTGAGGCCCGACTTACTAAACAGAGCGAGGATAAGAAAGGTAACTTTGCGGTCAACACAAAACCCTACAAACAACCACGCAAAGGGGCAAAAAGACCCTCCGTACCGAACTAACGGCACGGAGGTACACCCTCTGCGTCCCAGAGCTTCCAGCAAGCAAGAAAAAAACAAATAAGCAAGCTGGACAGAAAAAAGCAGCAAACAAAATAACAAAGCGGAACTTAGCTATGCAGAGCAGCAGGCCACAGGAACGATCCAGGAGGAAACAGGTCCAATACTAGAACATTGACTGGAGGCCAGGATCAAAGCACTAGGTGGAGTTAAATAGAGCAGCACCTAACGACTTCACCACATCACTTGAGGAAGGAAACTCAGAAGCCGCAGTACCACTCTCCTCCACCAACGGAAGCTCACAGAGAGAGTCAGCCAAAGTACCACTTGTGACCACAGGAGGGAGCTCTGCCACAGAATTCACAACAATTCATGTCCTGTTTCTTTAATTCAGCATTCACATTATTTTATAGTCTTTGTGCCAATATCCATGGTGGTCAAGGTTGTTGAAGTGGTAAAGGCCAATATCATTGGTGCTCTAGGGCAGTTAAACTCTTTGTTTGCATTGCTGGTGGTCTTCAGCAGAAAAGGAGGTAACATCTACAATTCTGGAAGTACAGACTGGAGAATAGTTTAATGTATGTATCCCTGGTGGTCCAGGGTAGAGCTGGGAATAGTATATCATATATCATACCTGGTTTCCAGTGGTACAGAGGCAATAGGGACGCTATCTGCATGTTACCGCTTTTCAGAGAAAAACATACTTTAAAAGCCATCCGGGACCAAGCTGAACAGGAGACTAATCAGAAAGGCCGGTCTCCAGCGACTTCTCCCTGCCCACTCCCCCTGAGTGCATGCGTGTATAGGGAGAGACCTGTCAATCATTGGCAGTGGGCGGGGAGAAACCGCCAGGAATCAGCCCTTACAACTATTATCCTGCATAGTTCCTCTGCTAACTTTTTAATATCCTTTTCAGAATTAAACAAACCTGGCCGAAATCACACAGCCGATGCCCGATACATGCCGCCCGCTGTCCGGTTCCCTTTAATGTCTTCAGCTAGGGACATTACTTTATCTGCTGCATCTCTTCTTCTGTTTATAACTCTACTTTAATTCCTATATCTTATTTTTATATGACCCTTTATAATGTTATGGGCTTTTTATTCTTTGTATCATTACGCTGTCAGTTTCCATTCCTTCTTTTTTTACTTTTAAGTTTCTTTTTTTTTTGCTCTTTCTCTCTCACAACCCCCATCTAGACACAAAGATAATATTAACCAGGACATGTCATTTTATAGGACGCTGTGAACGTCTGCTAATTCCATTTATACACTGCTAGACCCTGGAGGGCTTTTTGGCCTAGAATGACTGTGCACCTGACCGACTTCACGTAGAGATCTTATTCTTGGGGAATTAGCGCTGATTTTCTGATTTTAAAGTAGGTTTTCGTTGCTTTTGTAGGAAGTTCAGCTCATATATATATATATACAGTGGGGCAAAAAAGTATTTAGTCAGTCAGCAATAGTGCAAGTTCCACCACTTAAAAAGATGAGAGGCGTCTGTAATTTACATCATAGGTAGACCTCAACTATGGGAGACAAACTGAGAAAAAAAAATCCAGAAAATCACATTGTCTGTTTTTTTAACAATTTATTTGCATATTATGGTGGAAAATAAGTATTTGGTCAGAAACAAACAATCAAGATTTCTGGCTCTCACAGACCTGTAACTTCTTCTTTAAGAGTCTCCTCTTTCCTCCACTCATTACCTGTAGTAATGGCACCTGTTTAAACTTGTTATCAGTATAATAAGACACCTGTGCACACCCTCAAACAGTCTGACTCCAAACTCCACTATGGTGAAGACCAAAGAGCTGTCAAAGGACACCAGAAACAAAATTGTAGCCCTGCACCAGGCTGGGAAGACTGAATCTGCAATAGCCAACCAGCTTGGAGTGAAGAAATCAACAGTGGTAGCAATAATTAGAAAATGGAAGACATACAAGACCACTGATAATCTCCCTCGATCTGGGGCTCCACGCAAAATCCCACCCCGTGGGGTCAGAATGATCACAAGAACGGTGAGCAAAAATCCCAGAACCACGCGGGGGGACCTAGTGAATGAACTGCAGAGAGCTGGGACCAATGTAACAAGGCCTACCATAAGTAGCACACTACGCCACCATGGACTCAGATCCTGCAGTGCCAGACGTGTCCCACGGCTTAAGCCAGTACATGTCCGGGCCCGTCTGAAGTTTGCTAGAGAGCATTTGGATGATCCAGAGGAGTTTTGGGAGAATGTCCTATGGTCTGATGAAACCAAACTGGAACTGTTTGGTAGAAACACAACTTGTCGTGTTTGGAGGAAAAAGAATGCTGAGTTGCATACATCAAACACCATACCTACTGTAAAGCATGGTGGTGGAAACATCATGCTTTGGGGCTGTTTCTCTGCAAAGGGGCCAGGACGACTGATCCGGGTACATGAAAGAATGAATGGGGCCATGTATCGTGAGATTTTGAGTGCAAACCTCCTTCCATCAGCAAGGGCATTGAAGATGAAACGTGGCTGGGCCTTTCAACATGACAATGATCCAAAGCACACCGCCAGGGCAACGAAGGAGTGGCTTCGTAAGAAGCATTTCAAGGTCCTGGAGTGGCCTAGCCAGTCTCCAGATCTCAACCCTATAGAAAACCTTTGGAGGGAGTTGAAAGTCCGTGTTGCCAAGCGAAAAGCCAAAAACATCACTGCTCTAGAGGAGATCTGCATGGAGGAATGGGCCAAAATACCAACAACAGTGTGTGGCAACCTTGTGAAGACTTACAGAAAACGTTTGACCTCTGTCATTGCCAACAAAGGATATATTACAAAGTATTGAGATTAAATTTTGTTTCTGACCAAATACTTATTTTCCACCATAATATGCAAATAAAATGTTAAAAAAACAGACAATGTGATTTTCTGGATTTTTTTTTCTCAGTTTGTCTCCAATAGTTGAGGTCTACCTATGATGTAAATTACAGATGCCTCTCATCTTTTTAAGTGGTGGAACTTGCACTATTGCTGACTGACTAAATACTTTTTTGCCTCACTGTATATATATATATATATATATATATAATGTAACACATCCACATAACAGCCTAAATCTGGCGATACACGCAAAATAGCGGCACACATCTCCCTTCTCCTTCCCCACTCACCCATGCGCATGAACGCTCAGTTCCATCGAGCGTTCATGTGTTTTCGACAGGGAGAGAGGAGAAAGCTGCTGCCAGACAAATGTGCCAGCCCCTTATCTTCCCTGAAAACGAGAGTATCGGAACTCACAATTCCAATGTCATCTGTCAGGAAGACTCGAGAGGCCCCCTGTGCATGTGAAATCGTCAGGTTTGGATGATTTTCATCTAAAGGGTAACAAATAGCCCCCTAGACCTCAGTACACCAATGGATTAGGAACTCTGCGCTTACAATTTCTCAGGTTGTGTTTCTTTTCGGCACTAATGGATCATGTGTTTTACCTGCAGCTTCTATGTACTCTGAGATTCAGAGGGAGCCGCCTGATATTGGGAGTATTTTGGCTCATCCTGACTATCTGGAATCAAACACAGAACTTATCAAGCCCAAGAAACTCTTGAATCCCGTAAAAGCTTCCAGAAGTCACCAGGAGCTCCATCGTGAACTGCTCATGAACCATAGGAGGTACGGCTTCACCTTCTTCATAACTGGTTAAATATTGATGGATTATTCCCAAAATCACAAGTTGCATCGCATTTATAGAAAAGGGAATAACTATCTGATGACCCCCAGCGTTCCCGAGATCACGGCTCCGGAACGCCCGAGAATGGGCTCCTGAATGGAGCAGAGATGTGCATGAAAGACCTTTGCTCCATTCATTGTCTATTGGACTGGCAGTGGAGCGCTGTGCTCCACTTTCCATGAAAAATAAATGGAGAAGATGTCGTACAAACGTCCCTCAGCATCATTCTCGGTGGTTCCAGAGCCTCAATCTTGAGAATGCTGGGGGCCCCAGTGGTCATACCCCCAACGATCAGCAAGATATTCCCTATCTTATGGATAGGGGACAACTTGATTTGGTTATTTCTGCTAAAACTCATGTATAGTGACCCCCAAATAGCCATGTTTTTTGAGATTCGAGTGGGAACATGGTGTGTAAAGGAGCTCTCCTTTATATTAGGACTCGTTTCCACGGCCATATTTTCGGTCCAAGCGCAGTCCATGAAATTAAATGGACGAAACTTATTCAATGGGGAGATTTTATTTTTCTGACCAAATCTGCGTAGGAGAACAAATGGAGCCACAGAATAGCGTCTGATTTTTAGGGATACTTTGAAATTTTACAACATAGGAAACTGAAAATGGTCCTTCAAATGAATGATAGCCCCTGTTGTAAAAAAAAAAAAAACCGGGCTGTACATGGATGAGATTCGAGAAAATAAAATTGTCCTAATTTTTCTGGATGAAACTCTCAGCGATTATTTTTTTTTTTTTTTTAGAGACTCTTGTGAATCTCTTGTACCATCTATCGGAGGCATTCCCACCATAACCAGTCCTATAATAAATCTCCATTCTAAAAGCCCCCATAGTCATAAGACAAGTCATCCAAAATTTCACCAAAACGATTGTTGGCTTTTTCAGAGAAGCGAATGATTGTTCTTTTCAACTGATACACGACCCAATAAGCGTCCATTATTTTTTAAAACACCGATCGGCATGTTGGATAATGACTGTCTACATCATCGGCCAAGAAAAATCCAACACAGCCAATGTCATCTGAGATGGGTTTTTTCACACCAACGAGCCATCGCATTTTGACCCAATTGTTGTCTTTTTTGCATCGGGTTCTTTCGTCATGTTGCAAGGCTTCTTAAAGAGTTGAACGCTAACTACCCTTGATAGGTGGCGCTAGAGAGACGCCTTCCTTATGGAGAAGAACTAATTATCATACCTACCGCCTGACCTATAAGATTCCCTGTCACAGCTATAGATCAGTACTAGAAAAACCAACCAGTAAAAAAAAAACAGTATTGAATTTTGCACTAAAGTGGTTCAAAACCTCGAAGTACCAAAGTCAATAGATAAATGTAATACATACAGTGTGTTTTTGTTTATTTTTTTTCATTGTTTTAATAATTTTAACTTTTTTCTTGCTTTGTTTCTTGCTCTTTATCAAAATTGCAAAACTTATGCAGAGGTGATCGAAAAGACGCTCGCATGCGATCACCTCTCCGGTCTCTCTCTGGGTCTCGATATCTATTAATGACAAAATGGCATATTTTGCGGATTTGTTATAAATATTCCTTTAATTAAAAAAAAAATGCCCAAAAAATGCACGTAAAAGAAAAATTGGCCAAAAAGTTGTATGAAGGCCGCCTAACCTAGGAATGCCAATAATAAAATAATTGCGTTAGTGACAGTGCGTTGTTTTAGGTTACTGTTCTGATAAGACCAATTTGTTTTCTTGACTTTGCCCTTGAATTCCGCGAGTATCTTCTGTCCCAGAACAGCGGTTGTCAGCTCAGTATCACTCTCCATTTACAAGTCAGGTAGAAGTCTGACGACAAGGTCACCAGGGAATCCTGTCCTACAAATAACCTTTATACTCACATTTAACAGAGACCTCATATCGTATGCATTACAGCCGCCCGCACGGCCACCATCAGACCCAACGGCAGCCATGATCCAGACGCCGCTGCTGGGTCGCTTCCAAGCAGCATTAAACGTCATTTTTCTTATAGTGTTTCCTATGGTAGTGGTTGTTCTTTTTTTTTAATTTTTGGGTAGTTGTATAAAGTGTTAAAATTAATATTGTCAAGTACCTTATGGTCACAATCAATATTAATTGAATACATTAAAATGATATTTATTTATATATTTCCTTATTTTTTTTTTATCATCTATTTATGCGTTTATGTCGTTGATGCAAAACTGATACAGATCAGTCCGAGCTCCCGATGCTGATGGCTCTTTCTGCTCCTCTCTTTTCTCAGTGCGAGTGTTAGCAGGAGGAGGGAGTTTTCCACAGTTTTCCACACTGTGGACAGGGAAGAAAGCATGTATAGAGTTAGTGAGGGCGGGGGAAAATAGACGAAAGCACGTGGAGAGGAAATAAGTGCAGGATAGAAGCTGTGCTATGGATATGTTGTATATACACTGATGAACAAAAGGGTAATGATGTTTTGAACTTTTGACTTCTAGGCTCTGTATCTCACCATCCACCACTGGTGAGACCACCATCGTTTTTTAGACAATCATCTTGGCTTTTCTCATTCATAAATATGACTTGTAACTATTTAGCATATGATTAGTTATGCAGATTCTTGTTTCGCTCCCGGTGGTGGAAAAAACATTTTCTTCCTTTATACTACAAAATACAACCTGTTCTCACATTCCCTAGTAGCTTAGTGTGTTATTAGGTTGATTCCCAAGCAAAATCTCACTGGTTCATGAAGATGATTTCTCAAGAATGGGGAAACATCATCATCCAGCTCATCGATAGCGGTCTCTCGGCCAAGAAAATTGCCAAACTGCATCATGTGAGGCCAAGATAGCTGGAAGAATCCGAAACGAAGTCCGTCCATTCAGAAGCTAAGAGATGGAAGTCCAGGCAAAATATCAGCGTCAAGTTGGCTCAAGGTCCATCAGTTCTGGAGCTACAAATGCAGCAGTGGAGGAGGCTCGTAAGCTTCATAATAGTGAGAATATGGACGTCCATTTAAGAAACCTGCGACCTACGTTACACAAGTCTGGTGTGATGACCTGAAAAAAGGTGAAGAAGCCTCGATTACAAGCAGTGTTGGCTTGAATTTGGACAGTAGAAGATTGGAAACTGGTAATCTGGAGCAAGGAGGCGAAAGTCAATAGACTAGGCATGGATGGGGGAAAAAAGGGGCTGAAGGATCGAGAAATTGAAGGAACTGTCAAGATCAGTGGAGGAAGCCTGATGATATGTGGATGTTTCACAGCCAAAGGCATTGGATACTTCACCAGGATCGATGGTGGTCTCAGTGCTGAGCTATATGTGAGTATCCCACAAGATGAGTTACTTCATACACTCGGGTACTATGGGTGTAAAAAGGACGACTTAGTGTTCCAGCAGGACAATGACCCCAAGCATACGTCAAGATTAGCAAAGAAATGGTTCAATGACAATGAGGTAGAGGTGCTGGATCGGCCCCCACAGTCCCCAGACCACAACCCCATCAAACACTTGTGGGTAGAGTTGAAGGAAAAGCTGGAGACATACCCAACTGAGTTGACCAGTAGGCACCAACTTCGGGAGCGTGTAGAAGAGACCTGGGATCAGATTTCGGTCAGGACATGATTGGATCTGATCGAGAGCATTCCCAGAAGGATTCGGGCCGTACTGAAAACCAAAGGTGGATTTACAAATTACTAATACAAATACAAATTTAGATTTTTAGGAGCAAAACAGTAACAATGGAGTGACATGACAAGAATCTGCATAACTAATCATATGCTAAATAGCTGCAAGTCAAATTATGTATGAGATAGCCAAGATGATGGTCTATAAAATGATGGTGGTCTCACATTAGAACCTGTAGTGGATGGCGAGATATGGAGCCTGAAAGTCAAAAGTTCAAAACATTGTTTCCCAGCTGCTCAGCTCTGCATATATATTTATACTTATATACTGCTTATAGGATATATAGGGTGTTGAAGACAACAGCTGCCTGAGTATGGAAAGACCTCACATCCAACCTGTATTACCGGGAGAGACACTCCCAGAATAAAAACATCTGAAACTTAGATTAGGCTGCAAATTGCATATCAGTGGGTCTGGGAATGAATGAAGGAATGAAGATTGCAAACTGCAGTTTTATTACAAAGGGTTTGTTCTGCGTTTTTTCTCTTGTGTTTCTGTAATGGAAAAACGTACCAAAACGTATTTTATGCAACACTTTTTTGCTGCAGAAAAATCCATTAACATATGTAAAAAAAAAAAAAAAGTTACCCATTAACATATGTAAAAAAAAAAAATAAATAATGTCAAAGGTGTCCATAGCTTTTATATCTATTTCTCTGCAGGGGACCTGGTACAGGAAAAAAATGAGCTATGCTATAAAGAAATATTAAGAAATTAATCAGTTATCCTCAAGTCTTGTGGAAGACCACTGATAACCCAAGTGTGGTCACGCGACATTCTCTGCTATATCGGTGCAAAATCACCATCAAAAGCAAATACACAGATCTGTGATTACACGGGATGTATCTGCTGCGATCTGATCCATTCATTCTTGTCTATTTGGTGCTGCTGTGCCCTCTAGTGGCAGAAGTGGGCATTGCAGCCGGAAGCCGCTCAGATCACTGAAATAAACGGAAGTATCTCAATTTCAGGGAAACATATTTCTGATTAAGGGTCTTTTTGTTTTGAAGCATTTTGGTGATTTTTTTTTTTTCTTACTGTGATTTTTTTTTATTATAGGTAGCTTGTCATTATTACTAGGTGAATAATCACATCTGGTTCTTGCAGAGGTCTGAGCATTGACAAGAAGCCAGAGCTCCAGAGAGTGTTGGAAAATCGAAGAAGAGACCAGATCATACAACAGAAGAGACAGGAGGAGGAGACCAAGAAGATGCAGTCGCCATTTGAGCAGGAGTTGTTAAAGAGACAGCAGAGGCTCGAGCAGGTATCCGCTTTTCTTCTATGCGTCAAAAATCAGTACGTCCCCTATGAAGGTGTGAGAATTGCACCCCAGTAATATACCGTACTGTAAAGTGTATTTTTTAATCATCATTGCATCAATGGCTTATGCTTAGGACGCGTTTAGTATTTGACCAATATTTTACATCAGTATTTGTAGCCTCAACCAGGAGTGGGTGATAAATGCCGAAGTGGTGACGTGTTTCTATTATACTTTTCCTCTGATTGTTCCTCTCCTGATTTTGGTTTACAAATACCAAATGTAAAATACTGACCAAATACTTAATGCAGCCATGCATGTTTGGCTGATCCAACGTCCAGGACCCCAATGATCCAGCACAATGAAGGGGATATGGTCAGGGCAAGACAAGAAAAAGGTATATTGGTGTCCTGGGCTGAAGAAGCAGATGGCACCGCCTTCATCCCCCCTATCCTCGGCCTGCAACAGTAGAGACTACCCTAACACAACCACCCCCCCTGCTCTGATGGGTCATTTAACAAGCGCTGACAACCACTTCCACTAGAATTGCTACCTTTTCACCAAAATACATGTACTGAAGGTTGTTCTTGTGCTGTATTCATGTACTGCTTATGGCTCCGGTGATGTATTCATGTAGTGATGATGGTTTTGTGTTCATCATCAGAATCAACATCAGTACATGAATGCGAAACCAAAATCATTATCAGTACATAAATAGAACACCACAGCCATCAACAGCCCATAAAAACAGCACCAGAACCATCAACAGTACATAAATAGGTCACTAGAGCCATGATCAGTACATAAATGCATCACAAGAACCACCATCCGTACATAAATAAGGCACCAGAACCAATATCAGTACATAAGTGCATGACCAGAATCACCATCAGTCCATTATTGCATCACCAAAAGCAGCATCAGTACATGAATGGAAACAGGAACACATGGGCTACTTGCACAGTGAACAAGTCTGTAGGAACATGTTCACACACCACCAAGAAACCTGAAGACACAAAAGAGAATAGTAAAACCAAAAATACTCAGTTTGAAAAAAATCGCAGTAATCCGCAAGTGCTAGTAAAAGATGTAAAAAACAGGGTATTTGGTTGATACGTTTTTTGCAAAAAATGTATACTAAGCTGCTCTACCAAACTTCTCTTGTGTCTACAAGACTGGGGAGTTTTCCACCTCTCCTCTTGGGCTATCTGCACAAAAGCTGTTCTACTCTGTATGCACACATGGATTTTTCCTCTCTGAACCCTGTTCACACAGGTAATATACAGATGATCAGGTTTTTAAATACATCAGATAGGGATTGCATACATTAGTTAGGACTGCTCTGATATGGGTATACCGTGAAGTTTGGTAGAGCAGCTTAGTATACATTTTTTGCAAAAAACGTATCAACCAAATACCCTGTTTTTTACATCTTTTACTAGCACTTGCGGATTACTGCGATTTTTTTCAAACTGAGTGTTTTTGGTTTTACTATTCTCTTTTGTGTCATCAGTACATGAATGTATCACCAGAAGAATAATTAGTACATGAGTACATCACAATAACCACCTTTAGTAAATAAATACAACACCAATACTACCATCAGTACATGTATACGTCACCAGAACCAACATCAGTACATGCCAACATCACCAAGTTTAGTACAGCAATCAATTGTAATATCAAATCACCCCATATACATTTGTATCGCATGAACCTACAACTCCCAGTATATCCTACCTAAGCAATGACCATTATCAGACCGCGAACCATACAGGAATCATAGTACTGATGAGACATAGTAGCAACAAGAACACATATAGATACAGGTACTTTATAGGTGGATTGAGTCCTTTTTTTTCTTTTCATCTCCATTTTGTCCAGATGCCATGATGATTTTTCACATCCACAGTTCGTCTCTGCAGACCTTCCTCTTCTCTTGTCTTCTGCAGCAGACCCCTTCATGGTGCCTTTAGAAATAAGAGTATTATTAAGATGTCCTCTGCGTAAAAATATCTGTTCATAATATGACCTGCTCTCCCCACAACCCACCTTCAATTCATCATTTGCTCTCCCCATCACCCACCTTCAGTTCATTGTTTGCCGTCTCGTATCCCCCACCCTTAAATCGCCTTCACCAGACATCACAGAAAGGCAGTGGGACCTGCTCCAGTAAAACTCCCAACGCTGGCGCAGAGCACTTTATTATATCCTGGAGCCCTGTGAGCAGAAGTCGAGGTACCCCCACTGTGCTTCTGCTCACCGGGCCCCATAGAGCAGTAAGGGCAGTAATGCCCTGATGTCACGCAACGTGTAGGAAAGGTTAAGTACAACACGAAGGAATGAGGGAAAGGGAACCAAACACTCGGGAAGAGAGAGTGGAGACCCCTAGGCAGATCTAACGTCACCCCTGTCTGCCCTATCCATATCCGATGTCCCATTGTGCACTATCCACCAACACGGAGCACGGCGGAAGTAGTCTGAGTGCAGGGAGGGAGCGATGGCCAGGGGTGAGCGGTGTCAGTGATTGACACCACTCACCTGTGTGCCATTGTGCTGAATGCCTGCGGATGGGGGAATAGGCTGGGAGGCCGCAGGTATTCAGCAATGTCGACTTTCTTTTCTTTTAAAGCGCTCCTACCTCGAGGAGGCAAGGCGTAGCAATCTAGGAGGGTGCTGCTGACCCCTCGTTGCGGCCCTCGCTTCTAGGGCTTTGACCCACAGAGTTTCATTGATCCATACACACATAACTTTTAAAAACGGATCCGTGTGTCTATCACTCCTATTTTCACCCGTTTTGTGGATCAGACTCAGATCTTAGAGACTAATACTAAACTGAATTTCCATCCATGTCTCATCCGATTATAAATGATCCAGTGCGGTGAGTCAATCGATAAAAAAAAACAGACTTTTTATACCCTTCTTCACTTTTGAAAAATGGATGAAAAGAAAAAAAAGGTTTATAGACAGGACTGCAGCAATGATATCCTGTCTAGAGCAGGTGACCGCTGCAGCCAATCACTGGCCTAAGCTTTTATGCTCACATAGACAGCAAGAGATCGCTGAGCCCAGCTTTTCGATTTCTGTTTGAGTAAACTGAAGAGATGGGAGAAGCTCATTTTCTCATACACAGAGAAAAAACAATATTAGTTTGAAGATTTACACCCTACGTGGCTCGAGTTTATCGACAGGTCCCCACCATGTGTGTGCTTAGCAAGAGACCTGTCAATCACCTAGGAGAAGCCAGCGCCACATCAGCCTAGTTTATCGACAGGTCCCCACCATGTGTGTACGTAGCAAGAGACCTGTCAATCACCTAGGAGAAGCCAGCGCCACATCGGCCTAGTTTATCGACAGGTCCTCACCATGTGTGTACTTAGCAAGAGACCTGTCAATCACCTAGGAGAAGCCAGCGCCACATCGGCCTAGTTTATCGACAGGTCCTCACCATGTGTCTACTTAGCAAGAGACCTGTCAATCACCTAGGAGAAGCCAGCGCCACATCAGCCTAGTTTATCGACAGGTCCTCACCATGTGTGTACTTAGCAAGAGACCTGTCAATCACCTAGGGGAAGCCAGCGCCACATCGGCCTAGTTTATCGACAGGTCCTCACCATGTGTGTACTTAGCAAGAGACCTGTCAATCACCTAGGAGAAGCCAGCGCCACATCGGCCTAGTTTATCGACAGGTCCTCACCATGTGTCTACTTAGCAAGAGACCTGTCAATCACCTAGGAGAAGCCAGCGCCACATCAGCCTAGTTTATCGACAGGTCCTCACCATGTGTGTACTTAGCAAGAGACCTGTCAATCACCTAGGGGAAGCCAGCGCCACATCGGCCTAGTTTATCGACAGGTCCTCACCATGTGTGTACTTAGCAAGAGACCTGTCAATCACCTAGGAGAAGCCAGCGCCACATCGGCCTAGTTTATCGACAGGTCCCCACCATGTGTGTACTTAGCAAGAGACCTGTCAATCACCTGGGAGAAGCCAGCGCCACATCGGCCTAGTTTATCGACAGGTCCCCACCATGTGTCTACTTAGCAAGAGACCTGTCAATCACCTGGGAGAAGCCAGCGCCACATCGGCCTAGTTTATCGACAGGTCCCCACCATGTGTGTACTTAGCAAGAGACCTGTCAATCACCTAGGAGAAGCCAGCGCCACATCGGCCTAGTTTATCGACAGGTCCCCACCATGTGTCTACTTAGCAAGAGACCTGTCAATCACCTGGGAGAAGCCAGTGCCACATCGGCCTAGTTTATCGACAGGTCCCCACTATGTGTGTGCTTAGCAAGAGACCTGTCAATCACCTGGGAGAAGCCAAGCGCCACATCGGCCTAGTTTTGCTCTTTCCTACGGTCAGCGGCTGACTCTTCAATGTCTGTACCGCCGGAGTGTTTAGAGTAACACATACAGTACCTGGCTGCATTTTCTCATTAATGGCGGGTGTCATTGAGGTCCAGATCCCTTTACACAATAGTTCGTTCTATGATGACGCATACTGATCCATTTTTTACTTTTTTCATTTCTTCAGCTTGAAAAAGAAGAACAAGAACCTAAAGACGAAGCTCACGCTCCAGAATTCATAAAAGTCAAGGAAAATCTCAGAAGAACGGCCACATTACCGAGTGACGAAAAAGTGGTGTAAAAAAAATAAATGTTAAAAATTGCCAAGCGGGAAGGAAGTTCTGTATAGAGCCGGATTTGTGATGCCGCTGGACATCGCTGTACAGGACTTGGCGCTGCGAGGAACTATCGGCAGTATACATACACTGTGCGAGAGCCATGTAACACCCTGTATTTAGCCGCCACAGCATTTAGTACATGATGCTTAAGTCTAACCCGTGGACGTATCCTCCTACACCTGCACGTGGCCGTGGAGATTTGTGGCTGAGCTGCTGTGTTGCCCGCGCTTTTCCATACGACTCGATGGTCAAGAAATGTCGGGTGGTGACCTATCCAATGTGTATGTTCTGTGACCCCCACACATGGGGCGTACGGGTTATTAGGCTGTGTATACCGCATACATGTTCTGCATGGTCCAATTCCAAGATATGTGTCATCGTAACCGCCACGTGACCGTCCAGGGACGCCGACGCTATCGTGTTACCAACCCATCCTCTGGGCATTATTACATTCCTATTTCCATATTACTACAATGCAGTATTACCTGCGAAAACCAGCAACCGCACGATCAAGAGTGTGATAATTTTTGGACACGCAGTTCTCCTTTTGACCACCAGATGGAGCAGTGTGGTTGTGGGATATGGATTCCTAATATTATGCAGCTAGGAGGAGGAAAGTGGCGTAATTTTAGTTCTACATGTACAGGGAAGATATCTCAGGCATAAGCTTAAGCCAGTCTTTAATCAAGCCTTAATGACGTAAAATCATCTCGGAAAAAAGGAGACGGAATCGTCACGAATCCTATCCATGAGCCCTTCAAAGGGCAAGACAAGCAAAATCAGCTTCTAAGAAAAACAGATATATATGCACAAAAATAATCACGTGATGCACAAAAAGCAGTTGTTTTTCTTTTAACGGTGATTGATCCTTCCCCTTTAAGAACGTCAGCCAATCACAATATCACATAGAGCGTATGTTTATTTTGGCGCCCGTGGCGGCTATTTTTCTATATGGTCTTCTAATCAGAATAGGTCGGTAGATGTATAATATTTGCATACCGTATATTGAAAAAAAGACACAAAGTATTTTTTTAACTCTAAAATCGGACATGTACTGTTTCGGTATTTCTGCCCGCGCTAATCATAATGAAATGACACGTTGCACTTTATGTATTAATAGGAGGGTTGTCGTTTAATTTTAATTTTTTTTGGCTTATTTCAGATACATACAGATTAACCCTAAATAAACCATCACACCTGTGATTTTTATCGCTATCCTCATGCCTCGGATGATAAGAGTAGTAGTTATAGGAGCAGTGGTATGCCCCTTAAAGGCATTAATGGGGTATTCCCATCTTCAAGATCCTATCCCAATATGTAGCTGGTATAATAATATTAACAAATACCTCAAATTAGAAATGTATAGTTCTTCTGATTAGCCATGTTGCTTACCCCATGTGCAGGCATTGCAGTAACTTAGTTATCCATGGTTACGACCACTCATATAATGATAGTGACAGCTGTTAGTGGTCGTAACTATGGATATCTACAGCAATGCCCCGCACATGGGGTAAGCAGCATGGCTAATCAGAAGAACTATACAGTTCTAATTTGAGGTATTTGCTATTATTATTATTACACCTACTACATATTGCTGCAGGATCTTGGAGATGGGAATACCAATTTAATTACATCTTTTCGTATAAATTAACAATCATGGGGCATCTATACTTAGAACATGATGCTGTTCCTCTGTTACTCATCCTGGAAATCTGTAAATAAACTGACAACTGAGCTTTATATTAATTGGAAGGTCTTAGAGATTGGTCAAGGGCAGTGGTGATGTTTAGTTATGCATTTCCAGGAGGAATAACAGAGGAACAACTTTGCATAGACTTCTAAGAAGATGTTCTGAAAGCATTCATACAGATGTGCCTTTGGGTACTATATTTTTTATAAAATGCGCACGTTTTGCGGTATTATTAGAGAAGTCTTCTCATCCATTGCAATGAAGAGAAAGTGCAAGCGGAATCTGCATTGGTGACAGTAAGGGTCACACGACCGATATCTCCGCCTGCGTGACAAACCACCCGATTATTCAGAGTGGCATCAGTTTTTCTCGGACGTTGAGAAAAAACGGATGTTTCCGTTTCTCCACTTTGTCTTTTATGGCAGGCGATGAAAATCGAACTGCACTCTGATGTCATTCAAGTGCAGTTTTTTTTTTTCACCGGCCCTTAGACTTGCATTGATGATTTTGATCTGACTCCGTAGATCAAAATAGAACACGCCTCTGATTTTTTACGCTTCTCACTGGGTTCAAGGAAAAAACAGGAAATTGTGCGCGGTCCCACAAAATATCATAACTACGAGGGCTGTCCGTGAAAAGAAACCGACGTGTGCAAGAGCCCTTATGGTGCATATGTGGACACTTTTATCTCAGTGTAGGAGTCACCTTTCCCTTGTTAGAAATGGAGGCACGCATATAATATTATTGGTTATTATGCTTTGCTTATATAGCGCCATCACCAGAAGGGGCAGGAAGAGCAGCTCTGGAGCACAAACTGCGTCCCTGACCGGTGAAATGCTGTGCACACTAAGCGCACGTATAGGGTATGATGTAAGGATGATGATTTATGGACTTTTTTATTATTATTATTACCGTATTTATGGATCCTAAAGGGAAGAATAGTATGGTGTATTTCATGATAGTAAACGCTGTCTTCCTTCTAAAGAATACTTCCAGCCATTAGGAATCTCAAGTCTCTGATGTCAGATGTCCCTGTATAAGGGCCGGTGCAGACGGCCGTAGATTCTCATCATTGGAGAGAATCGGGCTGATTATGCTAATCACACTCTGATCAGAGTAAAGGTACCTTCACACATAACGATATTGTTAACGATATCGTTGCTATTTGTGACGTAGCAACGATATCGTTAATGAAATCGTTCTGTGTGACAGCGACCAACGATCAGGCCCCTGCTGGGAGATTGTTGGTCGCTGAATAAAGTCCAGAACTTTATTTCGTCGCTGGATCTCCCTGGAGACATCGCTGGATCGGCGCGTGTGACACCGATCCAGCGATGTCTTCACTGGTAACCAGGGCAAACATCGGGTAACTAAGCGCAGGGCCGCGCTTAGTAACCCGATGTTTACCCTGGTTACCATGCTAAAAGTAAAAAAAAAAAAACACTACATACTTACCTACCGCTGTCTGTCCTCCAGCGCTGTGCTCTGCACTCCTCCTGTACTGGCTGTGAGCCGGAAAGCAGAGCGGTGACGTCACTGCTCTGCTTTCCGGCTCACAGCCAGTACAGGAGGAGAGCAGAGAAGCAGAGCGCAGCGCTGGAGGACAGACAGCGTTAGGTAAGTATCTAGTGTTTGTTTTTTTTACTTTTAGCATGGTAACCAGGGTAAACATCGGGTTACTAAGCGCGGCCCTGCGCTTAGTTACCCGATGTTTACCCTGGTTACCGGCATCGTTGGTCGCTGGAGAGCGGTCTGTGTGACAGCTCTCCGGCGACCAAACAGCGACGCTGCAGCGATCCGGATCGTTGTCGGTATCGCTGCAGCGTCGCTTAATGTGAAGGGGCCTTTAGATCAGAGTTAGTTAAATCAGAGTTAGTCAGATCAGAGTTAGATCAGAGTTAGTTAGATCAGAGATAGCAAGATCAGAGTTAGATCTGAGTTAATAAGATCAGAGTTAGTTAAATCAGTTATATCAGAGTTAAATCAGATCTAGTTAAATCAGAGTTAGTTAGATCAGAGTAATTCAGAGTTAGTTAGATCAGAGTTAGTTAAATCAGAATTAGTTAGATCAGAGTAATTCAGAGTTAGTTAGATCAGAGTTAGTTAAATCAGAATTAGTTAGATCAGAGTAATTCAGAGTTAGTTAGATCAGAGTTAGATCAGAGTTAGTTAAATCAGAGTTAGTTAGATCAGAGTAATTCAGAGTTAGTTAGATCAGAGTTAGTTAAATCAGAATTAGTTAGATCAGATATAGTTAAATCAGGGTTAGATCAGAGTTAGATTAGAGTTAGTTAGATCAGAGTTCGATCGATCAGAGTTAGTTAGATCAGAGATAGCTAGATCAGAGTTAGTTAGATCTGAGTTAGATCAGAGTTAGTTAAATCAGAGTTAGTTAGATCTCTGCCACAGACTAAGATGAGCCTGATATGTCATGGACTCCCGTACCCCAGCACTGGACATATCCCTATCCCCCGACTAAAGAGCCTGATATGTCATGGACTCCTATACCCCACCCTGGAAACATCCCCTATCCTCTAAAAGGAGTCTGATATATCCTGGACCTCTATATGCCCCCCTCCCCGACCCCCATATTTTTACCATATGCTTTGGCAATGCTAACATGTACTTAGTCCTGCCAATAAAGCTCATTTGAATTTGAATTAGATCAGAGTTAGATCAGAGTTACTGTTGTTAAATCAGAGTTAGTTAGATCAGAGTTAGATAAATCAGAGTTAGATCTGAGTCAGTTAAATCAGAATTAGTTAGATCAGAGTTAGTTAGATCAGAGAATGTTCATAGTATGATCTGATTCTCTCAGATGAGGAGATGTCTCTGTCAGAGGAAAAAAATGGAACATGAGCACAGCCCCATGGACTAACATTGGTCCGAGTGCGATCCAGTGTTTTGTCAGATCCCATTCTGACCGAAAACATGCTCGTCTGCACCTGCCCTTATTGGGATAATTTTATGCATAGCCTAAACACTTGCTGTTCGCTTAATCTGATCCTAATCTTAATATAGAGGGACCCCCTAATTCAGAAACCTCTTTTATTTGCCAGACTCGAGTGGCTACAAATAGCATCTCTAGCTCCTGAGT
The DNA here is from genome assembly GCF_032444005.1 of Ranitomeya imitator. Taxonomy (NCBI): domain Eukaryota; kingdom Metazoa; phylum Chordata; class Amphibia; order Anura; family Dendrobatidae; genus Ranitomeya; species Ranitomeya imitator. Next base: position 30,114,774 of record NC_091289.1, read on the forward strand.
GCCCGACACATCTATGCAATAATTAAATTCGATGGGCGCCATGTAATGCTTTAGTTCTCCTGCGGCAGCGCAGCAAGGGATTGAAAACTTGCTGGCAGATTACAGCTGATTGCTGCGGAAGGTCTTAGCAGCGCGGCTTCATGTGCTCGGGACATTACATTTCCCAAGGCAAATTTGCGAACAAAGTCACTTTAAGTATGCAGCCACTTACCAGTTAAAGGGCTTTCTCCAAAATAGGAAGTTATTCTCCATCTATTGGGTAGAGGATAACATGGTGATCGCTGGAGGACTTCAATGATTGAGGCCATGGAACCCAAAGAAAGGCTCACCATGATTAGTAAGTTGCCCACTACCCTATAGATAGATGATAACTTTCTTCGTTTTAGTGTCATAGCCTTGTTTAAGGGCATTCTTCTTTTACGAAAAAAAGTTCTTTTTATCCAGAAACCGCGCCACTCTCCTCCATGAGCGGCGCCTGGTATTGCAGCTATGTTCCAACATATAGAGAATTTTATTTCTTCACCAAGTTTTGGAGCTCAGTATAAAAAAAAAAAACAAAGCTCCGACCACTATAACAATATATTACAAATGTATCCTATCAGAAATTTTATTTTGACTTAAAGAATGAAAACTCAATTTCTTACTTGCTTCAGTATTGCTTAATATCCTGTATCCCATATTCTTTATTTTACTATGGTCTCATGATGCATCATTTCTATTTTCTGTAACCTGTATAAAGATCGTGTGGACCATTACACCAGTTTCATAAAGGGCAACATGTCAGAACAAAATAACTGTTCAAACCAAGCACCGGCGCTCAGTGCGCCCTCGTCATGGGCAAACAGTTCAGTGTCCCTTCCTCACCTATTTCCAGCTGTCATGCATCTGGATTCGAACTCTTGGGCCTGTGGTCGGCTTCTCTGTCCGCTGAGCCACAGCAGATTCACCTTTTCTACGGGTGTTTAGTTTCTGTTATCCTTGATTCAGTCTTTTTAGGGTAACAGTTATTTCCATATACTTATTTGTCTGCCCCATCACCTTTCGGGTGCAGCTTTATATACTTTCCCTCTGCTGGTATTTCCTGCTGGTGATTGTCTCATTTGAATGTCCAGCCATACTGCTGTAGTTTAAGCCAGTAAGTGAAAGACCAGCTAGGGTTTAGCTCTTTTCTTACAGTACCTACTCAATCCTTTATTTTGTATTTCGTGGTCTGTTTTACTCACTCTGGTATCTTTCTATTTCAGCACACTTTCCCTTTTGTGTGTAATTTCCACTCTGCTTTGCCTTCCGGTTCTTTAGGAGGAATGTGACGCGCTCGACGGCCTTTCAGGCAGTATAGGTTCGAGTTGCCATAGTTTAGTCTGTGCTTAGGGCGATCTTGGCTCACACAGGAACCACTAGGAGCTGTAGAGTCAGGATCCCTAGATTGTACAAGAACCTCTAGTCTGTACAGGAACCCGCAGGGTTAGTTGTAGTTTCTTAGGGTCTTACCTATTTTCCCGAGTGAGTTGCTGCACTATTATAACACTATCTGTGCAATCAAAGAAGGCAAAGGCAGAGATAAATGGAAAACAAGTAGATGGGAAGGTGCGCTGAACCGCTCGGCCACACCAATGGTGCATCGAGTGCCTGTGCTTGGTTTGAACAGTCATTTAGTGCTAACAGACCGTCTTTACATGTATCCATGGTCTGTTTAGTTGGTTCTTTATAAAAGGATATTACTTCTAGCATGCTTAACTGGAAGTTAGTAATTTTATTAATTTATATATAGATTGTAGTTTCACATTAATCCTGTGATTGTGGTCCAAGGTTTGGTTAATTATTCAGTATCTCCATATCGATTTTGTTTGGCATCGTCTTCACATTGTACTTTTTTTTATATATATAGAGCGAGAGAGTAGTTACTTGGTTAAAGGCAACCTGTCACCCCCAAAATCGAAGGTGAGCTAAGCCCACCAGCATCAGGGCTTATCTACAGCATTCTGCAATGCTGTAGATAAGCCCCGATGTAACCTGACAGATGAGAAAAGAGGTTAGATTATACTCACCCAGGGGCGGTCCCGGTCCAATGGGTGTCGCGGTCCGGGGGCTCCAATCTTACGATGACGTCCTCTTCTTGTCTTCACGCCGCGGCTCCGGACCAGGCGTACTTTGTTTGCCCTGTTGAGGGCAGAGCAAAGAACTGCAATGTTCAGGCGCTGGGCCTCTCTGACCTTTCCCGGCGCCTGCGCACTGCAGTACTTTGCTCTTCCCTCAACAGGGCAGACAAAGTACGCCTGTGCCGGAGCCGCGGCGTGAAGACAAGAAGAGGATGTCATCGTAAGAAGATGGGAGGCTCCGGACCGGACCGCGACGCCCATCGGACCGGACCGCCCCTGGGTGAGTATAATATAACCTCTTTTTCTCATCTTTCAGGATAAATCGGGGCTTATCTACAGCATTACAGAATGCTGTAGATAAGCCCCTGATGCTGGTGGGCTTAGCTCACCGTCGATTTTGGGGGTGACAGGTTCCCTTTAATATAAAACACATCGCCATCAATTTTCAACTTTTCGTAGTCAATTTTGCTTCGAAAAATGAAACATTCCTTCATTACCCCCACACAAATAATTATATAATGTCATTGGATAAACAGTTGGATGATTCCCCCTCCCTTGTTAATTATACTCAAGTTCCGTAATAATGCCACAAACTTATATCTTTACCTTTAATTTCCACTTTACTTTCAATTATCTATTATTTATCTATCATGTGTATATTATCTATATGTACTGTATAATCTATCTATTACCGTATATATCCATTATATATCTATCTATTATCTATCTATTATCTATCTATTATCTATCTATCTATTATCTATCTATTATCTATCTATCTATCATCTATCTATCTATTATCTATCTATTATATATCTATCTATCATCTATCTATCTATTATCTATCTATTATCTATATCTCTTATTTCTTTATATCTGTTTCATATCTATCTAATATCTGTGGTATCAGTTATATCTATCTATCATGTATTTTTTGTTACAGTTTAAAAAAGGTTACGGTAATAACTTTATTTCTCCAATTATTAAGGATTTCTATTTTGGCATATTTTCCCAGTGTTTTTATTTTTTTTTTTATTTCTCTAGTGCAGTGGGATTGCCACACTTATTTATACACACTGGATATTATTTTGGGGGCATTTTCACACTTCTGGAAAAAAAAAGTGAATTGCTAATATATTGTATATGTGGGCACCTTCTATGCCTTTCATTAACATATAGATTAGATATTATGTATAATATGTTTTCTTGTGCCATTGCTCTGTTATTCCTCCTGGCAATGCATCAATAAGTCAATACCTGGATATTACCATTCCCATTGCAATCAATGCTGACTGTGAATCAATACTCTATGGATAAGGGATAAAGCCTAGATATCAATCCATGCAGACATTTCCAGGATGAATAACAGAGGAAGAGCACAGTCTAGAATTCTAAGTAAAAGTGTTCCAGCATTATTATATCCTGGGAAATCCATGTATTTATTAAAACAGATCTGTCAGGAAAGCTGCCGGGTCATTTTTAAGAGCTCCCTCCTTAAAATCATAGTTGATCTGCACTTTTTTTAGGCAACATACCGTAATTTATTTTGTAATTTCACCTATGGTTGCCTTTCACAGAATTACTGTTTTGCTTATTATTTTCAGAAAGTAAGCTAATAAGAGATATTGGGAAAGTTTTATTACAGGATTTATTTTAAATATTACATTTCGGTTCTAGATGTGTTGGAATTGTAAGATTCACGTTTATTGCCTAAAAAAAAAAAATCACCGATCCAAAACTTGTGATGTTTAAAGCACAAGAAATAGCTTTCTGCCAAAATATAGTTTGGCTGATATCTAGGTCTCCCCCATACCCAGTAACGCTCAGCTCGGCCAAGCGTTCCTATGTAGGGATGAGAAGACACTTGGACTTCGGGTTCTGGTACCTGACCGACCTTTAGTCCAAAGTTCAGTTTGGGTACCAGAACTTTACCCCAACTTGAACCCGAACCCCAGTGAAATGTATAGGAATCCAAACTCTCTCTCCCTCTCTCCTCCCGGAAATTCCAACATTAACATGGACATCCAGAAGAAGTCCATTTTTGGAGTTCAGCATCGGACAATAACTATCCGGGTCGAACCCCGAACTTCAAACCTCAGGTTCGCTCATCTCTACTCCTATGCTATAGTTAATTCCGGATTCAGACGACCGTATTTCCAGTTCCGTTAATGGTCCAGAATGCTTGGACTGACCAAGAGTCTCACAACCCGAACTTACAACCTCATATATGTCTATGTAGCTGTACGCTCAGGTCAGGAGACCAGTGGTCGGTGCGGGCACACTGCAGTCTATATACGGACATTTCCAACATTTCACCCATAAATCCCAAGGATCCTGGTAACATCGATGTTTGGGCAACGTAAAAGCAGTATGAAGCCGTTCACATACCCTAAATATGCCCTGGCTAGTATTATCCCTTAAGAAACTATTTTTTTAATTGCAAATGTGCTAAAATTAAATATATATTGTTGAACAGTTTTTCACTGTTTAAAAAAAAGAATTTTCCATCAATCACTATATATATATATATATATGTGTGTGTATATATATATATATATATATATATATATATATATATATATATTATTATTATTATTATTTATTTTTCTTTGGTATTGTAGAAAAATTCTGGTGTGTAAACAGTGAAAAACTAACATATATATATATATATATATATATATATATATATATATATATATATATATATATAGCCTGTATACGATGCCGACTACTATTCTTCACACATGATGTCATGGTTCATCATGGTTCATGGAAAACTACTGATATTACTAAGGCTGTGTGCCACTGTAACTCTGTGCTAGAAGGCTACACGATGTATATATGTATAAGTTGCACCCACTAAATGGCGAGTGTAATGAGCAGAACACTTTACTTTGAAAGTTTGGTAAGGCAGGTAAAATGAATGTTGTATATATTTTTTATTGAACGTTTTCTGCTTTAACTGTGACTTGTTACCAGAAATATTTCTCATGACTGTAATAAAAATCTAATTATCACAAGCACTTTTGTTTTTAATTTAAGATTCAAATATGTATAGCACGGCTTCTACTCATCTGCGGGTGAGGTAGGCCCAGAAAGCATTTTCGGTAAAAATGTCCAGGCTGGTTTATTAAATCTTCATAAACCGCTCTGCATAACGAAACAAAAAGACAGCCTTTTCTGGAACAGAGTGATACAGTAGTGCGGGTTCGCCCTCTCAGGTTAGTTCAGCTCTTGAGTGCTTTAGCACAGGGGTCCCCAACTCCAGTCCTCAAGGCCCACCAACAGGTCATGTTTTCAGGAGTTCCTTTGCATTGCACAGGTGATGCAATTATTACCTGGGCAAGACTAAGGAAATCCTGAAAACATGACATGTTGGTGGGCCTTGAGGACTGGAGTTGGGGACCCCTGCTTTAGCAGACACAAGCAACACTGGAGGTCTACACACCTCCAGGCACAAATGCTGAATGAGACAACTGGTCTCCTTTTAATCTTCCATACCATGCCCCCCGGGGTGGGGATATGTGAGCAGACAGTCCCTTTGATCTCTTTGACTGCTCGTAAACCCAGTCCTGATACGACCTATTCACTCTCTCAGTACTATATGTGCTGGAGCCTGCTTTCCCGGGCTTACATCACCGAAGCTACCAACCTCAATGATACATATTTCCCATCCAAGACCTATTTGTTCCTCTGCAAATGTGAACCACCTCTATAAAAGCAGAAGTTTTGAAAGTTTGCTGGTCTGGAGAATTCCGGCATTGTTTGGCCATAATGACCTGTGCCATGTTTTAAGTCGTAGCACAATATGCACAGAAGGTGGTGCACACCAAACAAAGAAGTCGAGAGTCTCAAAGATAAAACACAGGTGTGTGACTCAATGTGCCTTAAATAGGATTAGAGAGATAATGTCACTGAGGGGCGCCGGGTAAACTGCAAAACCCAACGTGGAGTGCCACAGAGGGCAGCGGAATGAGCTGAAGGAAGCAGAGCCCAGATACCTGTGACGGGTGTGTATCTCCCTGTATACCAAAGTATGCTATAGTCCAATGTGAGGCCTTCTATCCAAAAGCTAAAGCTTGGCCAAAACTGGGTCATGGAACAGGATAATGATCCTAAGCACAGCGGCAAATCTACATTAGAATGGCTGAAAAAAAAAATCAAAGTATTGCAATAGTCCAGACCTCAATCCAATCAATCACTGTGGTGGTTCTATTAGCTATTGATAAGAGAAAAACATGGAATTCAAGTAGGGTGTTCCAGATGTTTCTCATTTGTGGAGATATAGTGGCTTTCACTATGTGTGGAAATACGGTATCCGGCTGCCATTATACAGCATCGGGGTGCTGAGTGGCCGATGTTATATTTGGAAAGTCAGTAGCTGGCACTATATCAGGGGGCAATGTGACTGTTAGTGTATATGTGGACATTGATTTAGAAGGCGGTTCATACTGCTCCTATCCTGTAGCAGCAGAGTACTAACCTGGCCGCTAGACCAGGGTCCTCCAAATTGATTTGCTCTTCTCTATTGATCAGCTTTTGCAAAGTTATGAATCTCAGTAATATACTCTATTTCATTATTTTGCTTCCTCCTCTCTTAAACATTATGCAGAAAGTGCAGCTTTAACTGCCTAGCTTGTGCTCCTTTGTAAGCTGCTTTGAACTGCTGCTTTAGTAAAAATTCATACCCCAACAATATTTACCAAATATTCCCTGTGTGTCACGACAAGTGTGTCACGTCCTACTGGGAGATCTGGGATTACACAATCTTTACGTACTGTGAATCGCAGGTCTTCCATTTAGCCTGTGTGTTTTGTTCCTCATATTAAATGGACTTTGTTTCCTTTGGCAATGAAGAGGTTAATGACTGATTAGAGACATGCAGCTCCATCTTACAGCCGCTCCTGACCTGCTCGTTTTCTCTCTATAAAACCTGGCCAGACCTTCTCATCCACGCCTGTGAAAGTTTTGCATCCCTGGCTTGCTGGAGTTGGTGCGCTGACGTTGGAGTTCGTAGTTGCTGCTGGAGATTGTTGTCTGCTGTTTTTGGGTGTATGCTTTCTCCATTATCCTAGCCCCATTTGGTTTGTACCTCCCTATCCTTCCCTTTGTAAGTGTTTGTATGTAAGTTGCTTTTTGTTATTCCTGTTTGTCTTACGTGTATTTATATCTGTCCAAGGCCTCCTATGGGAGGGGACAGCTTAGGACATTAACAGAAGCATAGTAAGGTTGGAGACTCGGGCCTCTCTACCTTTAAGAGTACCCTCGGGACAGGGATAGTTAGGGTCTCAGTTCCAGGGACAGTTTGAGGCTCCCCTACCTTAAAGATGACAGTCAAAGTGTGACACTGTACTCACTCTACTCTTCTAACAATACTCACACTGGCTGAACGTTTGTACATAGTGTATGAGTTTAGATTGCGGTTAGAGCAGCGGTTCAAAGCAGGTTCTAAAAGAGCATGAACTAGGCAGTTAAAACAGCACTTTCAGCATGTTGTCTGAGACAGAAGGAAGCAAAATGATGCATTAGAATATATTGCAAAGATTTATAACCTTACAAAGGCTGATCCATAATTGTATAAAACATTTAGTTACTTTTTAAGCCTTTGAAGTTTTTATAGAAATTGTTCTTGTGGTGTTTTTCTTGAGCCTAGTTAAAGGAAAATTCCCCCCAATGTTTGACACAAAATTGCTTTTCAATGTGACCCTTTCATAACAAGGGATTTATTATTTAACATAATATCTTTTATCCCTTGGATTATTACATATACAATTCGAAGTATCGTCTTCAGGGTAAAGCAAAGCCAAGTTCGGAGACAACAATGCTCCTTTTGAGATAGATTGTTATGGGTGTCACGCCATTGTAGACTTATATCCTGTGAAATTATATTGAAAAAATTGTCAATTCTAGGAAAGTCTTAGTTTTTAATTAATCTGTTATGTCACCGGAATAGTGCAGGATATATCATATACTGTATATACAATGTTATGGAATTTTCTTACTTCACTTTTCAACTAATGTTTTGCGCAAAATAAGATTTGATTCGCTTCTGATCTGAATGTTATTGTTTGTATTAAAGAGAAAATGTGACATTATTAATGCTGTCCGAACCATAATGGTGGAAGGCCAAACCCTGGGATCCCCACCAACTGTTACAAATGGGGACCCTAGACCTGGCAAAGAGGAATTTGAGTGGAGTAGTGGTTGCTCTTTGAGAGTGACAGAAATAGTTGCATTACTGGAGAGGGGCGGAGAGCCCGATCAATGCGGTAAAGTTAGCGGGGGCCAGTCTTTATTGCCCAGGGTGCCAAAATCTATGTGGGTGTAAACTTTCATAACCCTACCCTTCAACCCTCACTATGAAATGAGGGAAACCGGCAAGCACCTATTCTTCCTAAAGCGGCACACTGAATACCACCTGGTGCTGCCTATGCAGAGCGCAGCACTCAAGATTAATTTGTCATCGGCTGCTGCGCTCTGTACATGCGTTGACCGAGATGACAAAGATCTCTGTGAAATTAGCTTTTCCACCTTTTCTCCCTATGTTGAATGCAGCAGCTGAAATAGGGTTAGATATATCTCTTACGGTGGCTTCCACCTTTCTCACACACCCCGCCCCAGCAGCAAACATGGCGGAGGAGTTGGTTTTCTCCTGTCAGATAACTGCTCCTTCACCCCAATCCCACTGCCACCCTCTGTTACCCTCCCTTCCTTTGAGGTGCACTCTGTGCGCATCTACTCCCCCTCCAACCTCCAACTGGCTGTCATCTACCGTCCCCCAGGGCCAGCCACCACCTTCTTCGACCACTTCACCACCTGGCTACTCCATTTCCTCGCCGCTGACATCCCCACTATCATCATGGGCGACTTCAACATCCCCATTGACACTTCCCTCTCAGCTGCCACTAAACTTCTATCCCTCAATTCCTCCTTTGGCCTTACTCAATGGTCTTCTACAGCCACCCACAAAGATGGTCACACACTGGACCTCATTCTCACCCGCCTCTGCTCCCTATCTAACCTCTCAAACTCACCTCTTCCTCTTTCTGACCACAACCTACTTACATTCTCTTCCCTCTCCACTCCTTGTCTACAACCCCCACCCCACAAACTCTCACACCCTCGCAGAAATCTTAAACACCTTGATCTTCACTCACTCTCTGAATCCCTCCTCCCTCTCACAGACATAAGCTCCCTACACAATGCGGATGATGCCGCCGCTCTATATAACACCACAATAGCTGCAGCTTTGGAATCTCTTGCCCCTCTCACACATACCAAAGCTCGCAAAATCAACAGACAACCCTGGCACACCAGCATGACCAAAGAACTGAGGCGAGCTTCCAGAGCTGCTGAGCGCAGATGGAAAAGATCCCACTCCATCGAGCACTTCATCGCATTCAAACAGTCCCTCACTGCTTTCAAAACCACGCTCGCCACAGCAAAACAAACCTACTTCTCATCTCTCATATCCTCCCTGTCTCACAACCCCAAACAGTTATTCAACACCTTCAACTCTCTCCTCCGTCCCCCAGCACCTCCTCCCTCCCCACTCATCTCAGCTGAAGACTTTGCCTCATTTTTCAAGCAGAAAATTGAGAACATCAGAGACAATTTTAGTAAACAACCCCCAGAACCCTTCCTCCCAACTACCCAGCCCTCCACCTCCAAAACCAACTTCTCCACCATTACAGAAGATGGACTCTCCACTCTACTCTCAAGATCGCATCTCACCACCTGTGCACTTGACCCACTCCCATCCCACTTCATCCCAAACCTCACCACAGTCTTCATCCCAACCCTAACCCATCTCTTTAACCTATCACTAACAACTGGCATTTTCCCCTCAAGCTTTAAACATGCCTCAATCACACCTATCCTCAAAAAGCCCTCTCTTGACCCATCCTCTGCATCTAGCTATCGCCCTATATCACTTCTCCCCTTTGCCTCAAAACTACTGGAACAACATGTCCATCTTGAACTGTCCTCCCATCTATCTTCCTGCTCCTTCTTCGACCGCTTTCAATCAGGCTTCCGGTCACACCACTCCACTGAAACTGCCCTAACTAAGGTCACCAATGACCTATTAACCGCCAAGAGCAAGCGACACTACTCTGTCCTCCTCCTCCTGGACCTGTCCTCTGCCTTTGACACAGTGGACCATTCCCTGCTGCTGCAGACCCTCTCATCCCTTGGAATCACAGAATTGGCCCTATCCTGGATCTCATCATACCTAACTGACCGTACATTCAGCGTCTCCCACTCACACACCACCTCCTCACCTCGCCCCCTATCTGTCGGAGTCCCGCAAGGTTCAGTTCTAGGACCCCTGCTCTTCTCCATCTACACCTTTGGCCTGGGACAGCTCATAGAATCTCACGGCTTTCAGTATCATCTCTATGCTGACGACACACAGATCTACATCTCTGGACCAGATATCACCTCCCTACTAACCAGAATCCCTCAATGTCTGTCTGCTATTTCATCCTTCTTCTCCACTAGATTTCTAAAACTTAACATGGACAAAACAGAATTCATCATCTTTCCCCCATCTCACGCGACCTCCCCAACGAACCTATCCATTACAGTAAACGGCTGCCCACTCTCCCCAGTCCCACAAGCCCGCTGTCTTGGGGTAATCCTTGACACTGATCTCTCCTTTAAACCACATATCCAAACCCTTTCCACTTCCTGCCGCCTCCAACTCAAAAATATTTCACGGATCCGCACATTCCTAAACCAAGAATCTGCAAAGACCCTAGTCCATGCCCTCATCATCTCCCACCTTGACTACTGTAACCTCCTGCTCTGTGGCCTCCCCTCTAACACTCTTGCACCCCTCCAATCTATTCTAAACTCTGCTGCCCGACTAATCCACCTGTCCCCCCGCTATTCCCCGGCCTCTCCCCTCTGTCAATCCCTGCACTGGCTCCCCATCACCCAGAGACTCCAGTACAAAAACCTAACCATGACATACAAAGCCATCCACAACCTGTCTCCTCCATACATCTGCGACCTCGTCTCCCGGTACTTTCCTGCACGCAACCTCCGATCCTCACAAGATCTCCTTCTCTACTCCCCTCTTATCTCCTCTTCCCACAATCGCATACAAGATTTCTCTCGTGCATCCCCCCTACTCTGGAATGCTCTACCACAACATATCAGACTCTCGCCTTCCATCGAAACCTTCAAAAAGAACCTGAAGACCCACCTCTTCCGACAAGCCTACAACCTGCAGTAACCACCGATTGACCAAACCGCTGCACGGCCAGCTCTACCCTCACCTGCTGTATCCTCACCCATCCCTTGTAGATTGTGAGCCCTCGCGGGCAGGGTCCTCTCTCCTCCTGTACCAGTTGTGACTTGTATTGTTAAAGATTATTGTACTTGTTTTATTATGCATACCCCTCATCACATGTAAAGCGCCATGGAATAAATGGCGCTATAATAATAAATAATAATAATAATAATATAGGGCTAGTTTAATTTTAAAAAAATGTAATTAAAAAAATATAGTAATGTACAGCTTTATTTTTTAATTTGATTTCATCCCCCCAAAAAATAAGAAAACAACTTGTCAGTTAAAGGGTAAGCTTTATCAGTACAATACTTGTGCGCGGGGGATAAAATGTTCACTAGTGGAACTCAGGGAAGATTAAGGATCTATTTGTCTATTGTTTTAATGAGGGTAGTAATTAACAAGATGAGCTGCTTTGTGGGGTGGGGGTGGGGGGCTTTGGGATCGAAGGGGGCTGTTTGAAGGGGGAGGGGGGGGAATACTCTATATTGAAAATGTAAATGTAACATGTTAATTGCCTTGTTATTCTTAATAAAAATGTATTTGAATAAAAAAAAGGATCCATTTGTAAAGGGGGGGGGGGATACTAACTTTGCCCGAGGCACTGGCAACCCATGCTACTTTATTGGACCCAATATTGGTGATCGATGGTGGTCCAGATGGTTGTTTCACCTCTGCTCTACCAGCCATGTCATGTATGGATTTCAAATGTTCCTCCAATTATGGGAACAGGCGTATAGGTAAATCCGGGCCGGACTATGAGGTTTTCTGATGGCACTAATCTACGGCAGATATAGCCTGGAGGGGTCCCCAAATATTAAAACATAACCTTTAATCAATTATTAAAAGGACAAATATCACAAAGAAACCAAATAAAGTGCTCGTGCAAACCAGTGCAAAAAAAAATGGTTTGGTCTCACCACTGTTGACGGACAAAAGATCTCAGCCTCCTTCCGGAAGTACCTCGCCGAGGGATGGATCCACACAAGAAAAAGGGGAGAGAGACATAAGCGGTATGTAATGATTTCTTAGACTCCCTGTCGTGCCCCAACGAGGACAGGCCCCAAGTGGACCCTATAGTGATACCTCCAACGATATGGGGCTAAATACTCCCTACGCGTTTCTTCCCCAATAGTGGGGCGTTAATATAAAGATTTGGGAAGTATGAAAAAAACTAATCCTGCCCGTAAGTCAAAAAAAGGCCCTGCAGTGGCAAGGTGCCAGGTCAAAGAAAGTGACTGCCCATGTCAATGCCAAGATGAGTCCCCACTAATCTACGGCACAATCACGCCACCTGAAAGTCCCAAAAAATTAATTCTAGTGAAATGTAAGAATATTCTCTGATAATCCTTCAGTCTCAGATTTTTATGAAGTCATTCCGCTCCGTCTATGAAACGAATCCCTCATCCTTGAACAGGAGGCCACTGTGTGTGACGAGACGTGCCAGTAACACAATAATGCCGTCTAATCCCTGGGTGATTGGCATTATGGAGTCTGGTATGTATACAACCAGGTATAAAAAGGTTCTGCAGGGGAGGCGGCAGGATTTGGAGACATGAAGCTTTTCTTGACTCTGAGTGTTTGCTATGGCCTGGTTTTCCATTTTACACATTCAGGTAAGGAGCAAATATGCTTAGTTTGGGTCTATTTGGGTAGGTTGAGATGTCTTCGAACTGGTGCCACGGAAGGCAGGACCACCAGCAGATGTCAAACATGCATGCTTTTTCTTTATAAATCAATGACACCATTAAAAAAAAAACATTCAAGGTAATGTTCATAGATATTTATATTGACCCAAGTGATGCCAAAATTGGGATATTCATTTCCCCGATGTATGCGCCAAATTTATACCCATAATATGATGTGATCGAAACCTTATTTCATTGAAGTCAGAATAGAAAAACGAAATAGGTTCTGCTAGGGATTGGCATTTTTTTAAAATGTTTTAAGGGGTCACACTACGTGTTTCACGGAACAGAAGGTGAGAGGTTCCATTGATGTGAAGTCCGTTGGCCGTCTTTCAGGTCTCATGCCTGCCAGGCAGGTATCGTTCACCTGTCTACATACAATACCCGGCAAATAGCTACATTCAGGGGTGAGAGGCTTTAAACAATCTATTTAAATAGTAATTATCAAGCCAATTTATGGATCCGTAGTGAGGGGATGAGTCTTCGTTTCAGACAAATCTGGGGGGATAGCTTGGCTATATGGGATTTAGTGGGCCGTGGCAATTTGGATGAAGACCCTGTAGACTTGGAACATTAAGCAGATGGGATTGGAGGTCTACTTTGACTTCATAGTTTTAAGGTTAAAGGAAGTCAGAAGTCCAACCTATAACCTAACATAATGATTCAGAGGAAGGCAAAAATTCCATGAGGTAGACGCTTATTGCCCCATTTTAGGGGAAAAATTATTTTATGACTCCACAAAGGGCAGTTTGACCGGTTCCCCAGATCAATGTCCCATCACAGAATCTAGTACTAATAACCTGTAATATATTTTTCAAGAAAGGCATCCAGGGTCTCCTCGTACTTTTTTTTATTTTTAGGGAATCAACCATCATAATGTTATGTGTCTGAGAGTTCTATAATTTCACTGCCTGTAATGTAAAGAATCCATACGTTCACTGCTTTTACAGTATAGAATCATCGTCTGTGATTATGATTAAACCTTCTTTTCTCTAGCCGTAGATGAGGCCTCCTTGTCACCATTGCAGGTCGTAGTGTAAAAAGATGATTAGGCAGATTTCTGTACTGGAGCTCCAGATTTGCTGCACTAGTGACTTTTATAGAGGCAAGACTTCTGTATGTTTTGCCTAAAGACCTACTTACATTTGCACATGAATACTTTTTAAAAATTGAAAATACTTCTTTTTACGCAATACTGACTCTTCTGGAACCAATTCTTCCAATTATAAATGATCAATATTTTACTTCTTAACAGTCTTTTTGAAGAAAACTGAAGCATCTGGCTTCCTGCCCATAGCTGGAAGGAAACAAGGCGGTAATGGACCTTGTTCTGGTAGGAGGTGTGATCTTGAGAACAGTGATGCCGTTGATGAGCGCAATTTAAGGGTTGGTCATTTTTCAATACTAATATTCACCGAAATGAATGATCTAGACTGGTTCTATGTGTTCTCGACCTTGTGCTGGAAACATTATTTAGTTAATAGAGGCGTAATTTGGATTGGGAACTACCTCTTCGTAGATAAAGATCTCCTTAAGAGATGTCGAAACGCAGTCAACCCCTTAACTTTATCAGAAATTAGTTTATTTTTCCTAATAAGCATTTCCACTAAAACTTAGTGGAAAACTTTCACGATCTTTTTCTATCTTAAGGTCTCGTTATCCAAAAGTATGGTCAGATGACCACTAACTCATCCATCTCTTGGCTACAATTCTCATGTATGAAGCCATCTAAAAAATGTCTGGCAAGAACTATTTTGTCCACACAAGTTATGGCCCATTCATTAGATGGAGTCTTTATTGTATTATTGGTCAGGGTATATACTGTGAACCCTTTTCTCTTCCTTATATTCCTATTTCAGGTTCGATCGAGTAGAAGAGCTGAGTCTTCATCATCTGAATCCACTATGGTTCCACAGGTATCTGGAGATATTAGGGGACATTTATTATTGGGTTTGCAATAACATTTTACGGAAATTCATTTCATTATTGTAAATGAAAAAAATCTAAATTTATCAACGTTTTATACCATTAGTACACCATTTCAGTGTATAAAGGAAAAACTTTAAAAAATGACTAAAAAATAGTGTCATGGTTAGATTAACGTTTTACATTGAAATATGAAATATTTATGATTGCGTTTCTACAAAAAATGTCACATTATCTAGACATATCTTTAAAAAGGCGTAGAACCAATACATTTATGATGCAACCATATTAATACACTAGATGGTGGCCCGATTCTAACGCATCGGGTATTCTAGACTATGCATGTCCACGTAGTATATTGCACAGTCCACGTAGTATATTGCACAGCCCACGTAGTATATTGGCCAGCCACATAGTATATTGGCCAGCCACGTAGTATATTGCCCAGTGACGTAGTATATTGCCCAACCATGTAGTATATTGCCCAGCCACGTAGTATATTGCCCAGTGACGTAGTATATTGCCCAACCATGTAGTATATTGCCCAGCCACGTAGTATATTGCCCAGTTACGTAGTATATTGCCTAGTGACATAGTATATTGCGCAGCCACATAGTATATTGCCCAGCCACGTAGTATATAGCCCAGCCACGTAGTATATTGCCCAGTGACGTAGTATATTGTCCAGCTACGTAGAATATTGCCCAGTGACGTAGTATATTGCCCAACCACGTAGTATATTGCCCAGCCACGTAGTATATTGCCTAGTGACATAGTATATTGTGCAGCCACATAGTATATTCCCAAGTTACGTAGTATATTGCCCAGTGACGTAGTATACAGCACAGAGCCACGTAGTATATTGCCCAGCCACGTAGTATATTGCCCAGTGACGTAGTATATTGCTCAGCAACGTAGTATATTGCCCAGTCACGTAGTATATTGCCCAGTCATGTAGTATATTGCCCAGTCACATAGTATATTGCCCAGTCACGTAGTATATTGCCCAGTCACGTAGTATATTGCCCAGCCACGTAGTATATTGCCCAGTCACATAGTATATTGCCCAGTCACGTAGTATACAGCACAGAGCCACGTAGTATATTGCCCAGTCATGTAGTATATTGCCCAGTCACGTAGTATACAGCACAGAGCCACGTAGTATATTGCCCAGCCAGGTTTGTCACAAGTTAAAAAATAAAAATATACTCACCTTTCCGAGGGAGCCCTTGTAGTTCACGGCAGCTTCCGGTGCCAGCGCAGGACCTGTGATGATGTCGCGGTCACATGACCGTGACGTCATGGCAGGTCCTTCTGCCACCGGTACCTGCAACGGAAGATGGCTGCTGGCGCGAGCGGCTACGGAGGGTGAGTATAGCAGGTTTTTTTTTTTAATTATTTTTAACATTACATTTTTTACTATTGATGCCGCATAGGCAGCGTCAATAGTAAAAAGTTGGGGACACACAGGGTTAATAGCCGCGGTAACTTAGTGCGTTACCCACGGCATAACGCTGTCCGTTACCGCCAGCATTAACCCTGTGTTAGCGGTGACTGGAGGGGAGTATGCGGGCGACAGGCACTGACTGCGGGGAGTAAGGAGCGGCCATTTTCTTCCGGACTGTGCCCGTCGCTGATTGGTCGCGGCAGCCATGACAGGCAGCTGGCGAGACCAATCAGCGAATGAATAACCGTGACAGAAGGACAGACAGACGGAAGTGACCCTTAGACAATTATATAGTAGATACTAAAACAGTAATCAAAAAGCACAGTTTATGTATTGGGGCTGAGAGCATATTAAAGTACAGCACTCCTAACAAATGACAAGGATATAATCACAATAGTGACGTACTCCCAATAATATGGCAAAGCTGAGAACAGAACGAAGCAAACCAAAATCCTCCAGAAAGTAATATAAAACAAATAGATTTGATTAGGACATAACATTAAAAATATACTAAACGAAGAGGACATGATAACAATTAAAGAAATATGAAGGAGACATGGAGGTAGGCAAAGGAGAGGGTAGAGGTCAGAGTAGGACCTAGGGTAGCCGGACCATAAGATCACTGTGTAAGCCGCCATAAGAGATCACTTCTGCTTACCCTAATAGGTCAGGACCATTATAACCCTTCTTGCAGCCCCTGACGCGCGTTTCGCGTGCCTGCCTTATTGAGGGGTGTAGATGGAAATCCTGACTCATGGGTTTAAATATGTGCCAAACAGAAGGCGCTGATAATTGAGGGGCATGCACCCCGGACTCCATGCTCATAAGGGATCACTTCCTCCGCTGCTGTCGCCACACTTTGTGCATGCCGGTGAACTTGCACCCAATGACGTCATTAGTCATGGGCACAGTGTTCGGTCAATAGCCGCCGAAGAAGTGACCTGATGGAAGAGTCACAGTGAGCATGCAAAAAGGAGAAAAATAGTGCAAACATGAGCACACTATCTGTGCACATAAAGAGGAGTCTGTGTAAAGCCCTAAGAAGCACATACAATGATAACCAACAAATAAACTAAAAAAAAACCAGACAAAGCATCAGTTAAAAATCAATAATTGTAGAGCGCCCAATAATAAAGAAGCATAAGAGGCAATGGTGTTGGAAGGCGTCATATAGAACAGGTTGGGCACAGATAGGGACAGGTCACAGAAAAGGGGCGCAGCTAAGTTTTTCTTTAAGTCCTCTTGGTATCAAGGCTGACGATCCATCTACATTCGCGTTGAGCCAAAATCTGTCAGGTTACCACCCCTGATACCACCATGAATCCTGTCAATACCCCTAACCTTCAGGCCACTGGGATCGGATCCGTGACAGGTCTTAAAATGTCTCGGTAAAGTTCTAAGTGTCGATACATTTGGCACAAATTACCCTATTTTTGATAATTGTGGGCAAGTACTTACTAATAAGTTTGTTTGTGTCATAAATGACCTCTTAGGGGCCCATCAAGATTGATCATATCCCCCATATTGTCTTTTATTAAGAAATTGTAAGGGGCTGCATTCCCCATAGATGGTGCAATGCCAACAAACAAGGAGGGGTAATCAGCACAAGAGTCAAGTTAAAGGGGACAGTAAACAAGCATGTCTCAATATTAAAGTTTTCAGCCACATCCCCCACAAAATTGTCAGGCATCTGCCCCACATATTTAGGAGTGCAGGCGTCTGTGTCCTCACTTCCCCATACACATAAGCATTCGGCTTGGCCAGCTCATCTTCCCTGGAAACAAAAACAACCAAAAAAATCTAACTGCCAGACCCTTCTCTTCTTCAACATCATCTGTAATGAAACAGTCGGGAGGCCCCCATACAGATCTGATAGCTGTTCCAGCCTAAATGGACAGGTTCAGGCAACTTTCATTAAATGTGTATGGGGCCTTCACACTGATCCCAAGAACAAGGAGGCTCCATCCCTGTTCCTGATTAAGAAGTGTCACTGCACCCATGATGACTAAGGGAGTTAAGCTGGAGTTATGTAAACAGCAAAGAGATCTCCAAACATATTGCCGATTGATTTTTATAGACCGTCGTCTACACATATCTGGATCTTTCTCCATCAGGAACTAAATGGGGTCGAACCTCCTTCTTTCTTGCTAAAAGTAGTCACCAAGTTGGTGTCACACTGATATGATATTTATGGCTGATGTACTGCAACACCCCAGGTAATCGGTTGTTTCAGTGATGTTACCTTCCTTTCGGGGAGGGTGATATCACGCTTGGAGGCAAGGAGGATTTTCTTTACCAGGTAAGGCACTCACATTCAACACAATCTGAATCTAGGCCAGGAGGGGGAGCTCAGGACCCAGATGCAGGGGAGCTTCCCTTAGACTTTATATATCCTGGTCTGGTATAGGAGTCAGCCAGTCTAGAGGAGAGAGTGAGAGGAGAAGGACGTCTGGAGCAGACGTAGGGGCCGAGCAGCCACGTGGGAGCTGCGACCCCTGGAAAGAGTGAGAATCTGAAGGAGTTGAATAGTGGAGGAGCTTAGAGGAAAGGAGCACAGTGGAGGAAGAGGCTCAGCAGGGGAACAGCGGAAGGACACCCTCAGAGCCAGAGCGTAGAAGCCGGGTACCAGGAGCCCGAGGTCGTGCTTTTCTCCAGGACGCATGACAGAACCGGAGGGCATAGGACTGTATGTCGATTGCCCGCATCAAGTCTGGGGTGAAGCAGTAACTTTAGGACCCGGGGCATGATAGAGTCCCTATAAACAGGCTCGAACTGTCTATTGTACAGACATCTGTCTTAAGACAGGAGACAGAGGACTTTGCAACCAAGCTTCAAGCGGCAGGGACCTCGCCAACTAAAGTTGCGCAAGTAGGAAAGGCTCACCTGGGAGAGGGATCCCCTATTGCCTCCAAGCCGGCCGGACCACAGCCACCCTGCACATGCTACCCTGGACTGAGGACTGCTATCATCAGTAAACCAGGTAAAGACTGCAAACCTGTGTCCTCGTTCTTTGCCATACCATACACCACACCATCGGTGCCCTGCACCTGGGAAGCCCTGGGGACCTCGTTTCACCTGTGGGAAGCGTCACCACCTTGCTGCATAACATCACCCCAGAGGACCCCTTTAAGCAGCATCGGTCCTCACTGACCGAATACCACAGGTGGCGTCACGAACATGAACTCTATTCATAAAACCCCTAAAAGACTTTTCCTTAAACTGAGCACCCAGGGTCACGGACCGGGTCGCAGCCACGGTGACATCCCCTTTAAGTACCAGACCCGGTACCGAGTGCCCCACGGCCCAGGCGGGCGACTCAGTACCATAAAAGTCTGTAACTGGGAATAAATTCTTATAAATTCTAAATCTAATAATTGTCTTCTCTTTATTCATTATAGGATATTTTCCTGCCTCCAACCCCTTTAGTGGGAATCACAAAATGACACGGTGTCGCTCCTTGGCTGCCATTTTGCTGTACCTGAAACATTATGACTCCTGTTTTGGTTTTTGCTGAATTTAATTCTCATCCGTTTTGAATCAGTTGATGTTATATCTTTTGACAGATTAATGCACAATAAAGCAATCATATGACTCTTGGTTCATTGGAAATTCATTGAAAAATAGAAAAGATATAAACAGATTTCTAACAATATCTGAAAGGTACCTTCATCCCATACAACATACTTTACAACTCTCCCAGACTGTAGGGGAGGCTCTAGGAAAAAGGAGAGACTACACGGACTCCTGGAATCAGAAAACACAGCTCTGGGAAGGCTTAGTATGTGACGCCTGGATGCTCCATACAATTACGGAGCCTTCAGGTCCCAGTGCACATTCAGGGGTCATATTATGCCATGTTCACATGAAGATTTTGGAGAAGCGTTCTAAAGCAAATCTGCTCCAAAATCTTTCTCAAAAACCCCTTCAAAAGTGCATGGCACTGAAGTGGTTCCTGATGAAACTAGGCCATATTCAATCAAAAGGCTTAAAAAAATCCTTCAGGTAAAAAACTTTTTTCAAATCTCTTCAAAATAATTTCAGGAAAAGAAAAACCTCCTTCAAAAATTCCTAAGTGAGTTGTGAGTTACATTTGAAAAACTTGTAGTATTTGAACGCTTATAAAAAGAAAATCTCAGTGTTTGCATAGGCTAAGAGGCATAGAGTGTGGAAGAGGTGAAGCGTCCCCTAGGACCGTGGGATACTCGGTACCGGGTTGGCACAGTTTTTAAAGGGGAAGTCACGGCGGCAGTGACCCGGTCCGTGGCCCTGGGCGGCCAATTAAAGTGGATAAAGTGTAGTGGGAAATAAAGTCTAATGTAGTAATGTTCGTGACGCCACCTGTTGTACTTGGCCAGGGATGGCCGACGCTGTTTAAAGGGATCCGCTGGTGCTAATGATGATGCAGCTTAGATGGTTTTGCTCCCCACAGGAGGACAGTCTATGAGGGGTTGTAGATGTTGGGGTGCAGAAAATAATTGGAGGACACAGGATTTGCAGTCTCTTTACCTTTTAATTGTAGGTACAGTCCGGAGCATAGGTTACAGGTGATCTTTGAAATCCGGGCAACCTGGAAGAGGTTCGAAATCCCCCTAGCCAGGCTGGGTTGGAAGCCTTCCTTCTGTGCTGAATTCTGGGTTCTTGATGCCTTAGCTTTCCTCACGTCCCTCTCTCAATCTGTCCCTCAGGTGGGACACTACCCGCATGGCAGGCAGCTCGAGCCTTTTTCAGGTGTCCCTCTCTCGTGGTGACTCCGGGCTCTAGTCTGCTGCTGTGCCTTTGGGTGTCTGTTGTGGCCAGGAGACCTGAAATCTCCTGCCCTCCGGTTTCAGTTGTGGGGCCTACAGCTCCCACACAACCTTGAACTCCGGTGTCCGGTTTCCTGGGCTCAATCGTGGGGTTGAGCTCAATCGCAGCTCCACTCCCAGTTTCTCTCCCACTTGCTCCTCCTTTCACTGTCTCACACAGACTGACCTTAATTCCTCCTCCAAGCCAGAACTTATACGAAAGCTACCCTGAAACCAGGTCTAGAGCTCCCCCTTCTGACCTGGAGTCAGGAAAGTGTTGTATGTAAGTGTTACCCGCTAAGAGGATTCCTTCTTGCTTCCAGGCATGGCACCTCGGGAGGCAGGCAATACCATTGTGGCAACCAGATTCATGGGGTGCCACAGAGGCATTACTGGAAAAAGGGAACATGACTCCAGGGTAAAAACATTTGGAGTGTGTGATCCTCCTGGAAGGATAGATGTAGAATAGTGATGATCGAGCACTGAACTGTTCGAGTGCTCAATACTCAAGTTCAGCGAATCAGACGCTCCAACCGTCTGGACTCCAGTAACGAGCATACTGGAAGTGTATGGGAATCTCAAGCATTTTTTCAGAGGACCCTAACTTGTGGACTGGTGAGAGCCATGAGAGGGAGAGGTAGAGGGAAATGGGCACGCTTGCCTATCACTGATGAAATGAAACTGAAAGTGAGAAGATACAGATAAAATATTATAAAAAAAAAACTTTTTGACAGTGAGGCTCATCAATGAGTGCAACAGGCGGCCACAAAAGGCGGTGAGTGAGTTCTCCTTCAATGGAAGACTTCAAACAGAGGCTGGACAGTCATCTGTCTGAGATGGTTTAGTGAATCCTGCATTGAGCAGAGGGTTGGACACCATGACCATGGAGGTCCCTTCCAACTCTAACATTATATGATTGTATGAACACCGAACAACAGAAGCCGCCCTCATAGCTGCAATAAGGACTATGACAGGTTGGGCTACATCAAACTAATCCAACTGTTTTATAAACAATATCCACTGATACATATTCAACATCATTTAAGGTATAATACCTTTATGGCAAGGACATGATCATATTGATCATGGACACTCCCAAATACATATTTTCTACAAAGACTCACGGAGTACTGTCCAAATTTAATAAATGATAGAAATACATTTTATTATTCAATGAATCAACAAAGTCAAAAATACAGACATGTCACTTTTGTGTCACTTGTCTGTATTTTTGACTTTGTTGATTCATTAAATACATTTGGACAGTACTCCACGAGTCTTTGTAGGAAATATATGTGCAGCGCCCCAGAGTCCTGGTCGTTGCAGTAATGTTATTCTTCCACCAGGGGGAGTGATGTTACGTCTGATGGCACCAAAGGAGTTCACCTTACCAGGTATCACAAAACACACAACACACTTCACACTCCAGCCACCAGGGGGAGCAAAGGTTCTATCCATTAGGCCACTCCTCACATTAGGGTAAAACTGGTAGTTGTAGGGAAAGTTAGGCAGTTCCTGGCTGGAGACTAAGGCAGAAAGGTCTCCCAGCCGAGCTGGCTGGAGTGATCTCCAGTCAGATCCAGACTGCGGTCTGAGGAGGACGAGGGTACACGGAGCTGCACCTGCCCCACGTGCGGCAGCATCCTAAGAAAGGATACAAAGAGAACTGTATTGTAAAGAGTGAGAAACGAAGTCATAGCACAAGGAGAAGAAAACCAGAAGGAGTCTTGTCCTGGGAGAGGCTGCCTCCTTCTGAAGCACAGTACCGGTAGCCAGAACACCGAGGGAGTAATAGACTCTACGCTTTAATTCAGAGACTGGCAGGGCAGTTAATTCTACGTTGGCTGCCTGACCATCATACACAGGAGGCAAGGTGGCAACTTGTGGAGGCCGGGGCGTCTCTAGGGTCCCTGTAAAAAGCCGCAGGCCACCAGTCATACGTGTTTTGTTCTATCCGACTACGGGGAACAGTGAGAGGAGTAATAACAGTGAGGACCTTATTGGAGCTTATGCAAGTAAGGACCTACTGTGTTACTGTGCGCTATAGGAAGGCTACTGAGTTCCACCTGGATAAGGGGACTCTGGAATTGCCATCGGACCGGCT
Organism: Ranitomeya imitator; assembly: GCF_032444005.1. Classification (NCBI taxonomy): domain Eukaryota; kingdom Metazoa; phylum Chordata; class Amphibia; order Anura; family Dendrobatidae; genus Ranitomeya; species Ranitomeya imitator. The sequence goes on from NC_091289.1 coordinate 30,138,120, forward strand.
GGACTCTGCCTACCCCGTGGTCTGCACCCTGGACTGTGGATGCTGAAGCCTTCAGTAAAAGTAAAGAGACTGCACCCTTTGTATCCTCGTTATTTGCCGCACCTTATACCATCCACCATCACCATCTACACTCCTGGGAAGCCCTGGGGATTCACTTCATCTGTGGGAAGGTACACCATCTAGCTGCCATCACATCACCCCAGTGGACCCCTAAGCAGCGTCGGTCACCCTGACCGAATACCACAGGTGGCATCACGAACACTATCAATCCATCCAAACTCTGCCTTTTATTGGGCGCCCCTCTTAGGGCCACGGGCCGGGTCAGCCACCGTGACATCCCCGCTGAAGAACCGAAGGACCCGGTACTGAGTACCCCATTACCCTTACGTGGGGGCGCTCCATATAATCCAACTGTTTTGATGGATTTAAGAAGTAACACATTTGCTGCAATGATAGCAAAAAAATATCATGATTGCGGCCAGAGGGACATGCTCGCCATTACTCATCCAGAGAATATGGGGGAATATATCAAACACTAAGCCCTCCTATCCTAAGACTGCATAGATCATAAAACGAACAACCAACTAAAGTTAATGCCTTCCTGCAGTAAAGGACCATTTCCATAACGCGGCTTGTGCTCCATAGGTTCCTAAATTGCGATGACATGATGCAAAACTAGCATGCAGCCCCATTTTGATATTTTGCCATCCTTCTTCTTTATGATCCCTATAATTTGAAAGTATTTATCCCTTTTCGTGCAATTTCATTATTTAGAGCAAAGTTGAGCTTTCCCATTTGCCCATAAACCTGAAATGATTATTTATTTACAGACATAACCTTGTCTGCAGTGAGATTATCTGAAGATAAAATACCAGCCCAGATGTATCTTATCTACGACTCCTTACCTCTATTACATGTGTGTCTAATAAGCAGCATCTGCAACAGCAATAACCGGACATATAGCAAAGCATCTGAGCTGTCAGTAATTAGAAACTAGGCAACAATCCTTTCTTCATCAGGATCACCTGAGAACCTTTTTTTGCAATAGTTTTCCTGTTTGGAAAGTCCTATCTGGGTTATTGAGGGAGTTCCTTATCTTTAGGGCTGTAGAAGTGTAAATGTCAAAATTCCTGGTGGTCTTGTAAATATGTTACTTGGGATGCAACGGCGCAGAAGATGAGGACACAGCGGGAACTTAACCAAAGATTATTATTACTCTAGCACAGTAATCTTAATGATTAGGATACAAAGTTAAACAAGGTTAGCAGATTATTAGAGACCAATATTAGAGAACTTAAGTCACTTCTGATTGAAGCAGCATTCAAAGTTCTGTGTACCGTACTTCTGCACCTCACGTTGCCGATCCCACGGAGGTCCCTCCAACAATCTACTCGCTTCTCTTGTCTCCGGTATTGCTCACTCAGTTCTGGCCCCAATCACTGAGCTCTGTTCCTGGTCTCCCAGATCTTCTCTCTGGTCTGGTTATTCGATTCTTTACTTGGGTCTGGTCACTCGTTACGGCGGCTATAAGCCAATCTCTCTGCACCACACGTCCATCCTCCTACAGGTTAAGGCACTGTGCCCTACCCTACACTGCCCTCCTTGGCCTTTTGCAATTACTAACTGTACCAGAGCTATCGCCTGACCCGGTGTCTCCTCTAATTTCTTACCCAAGGGAACATGCACTTCACTTTTCAGTTCCTGCTAATGCATTTCTCTCTCCTCTCCCTTTTCCTATAATCTTTGATGTTCACTTGCACTCTGTTAGGCATTAACTGTGTGAGTCTTCTCACTTGTCCAGCTCCTTACATTCCTCCCCTCTTTACACTTGCCAGTCCTCAGGCATCAAAGATCACTTTATGTCTAGATGCACCTCGGGGGCAGTCCCAGCGTCGCTAGTATCTGTTAAGCATTAACTGTGTGTCTTCTCATTTATCCATTTCCTTACATTCTTCCTCTCTTTAAACTCACCAGTCCTCGGCGATAAAGATCACTTTATCTCTAGATGCTCCTCGGGGGCGGTCCCATAGTTGCTAGTATCTGTTAGGCATTCCTTAAGTGAGTCTTCTCACTTGTCGATCTTCTTGCAGTCTATGGTCAACAAGCTAAACATAAATAAAATGCCTGTAACAAGTGAAGGGCTTTACATCTGCAACATATAAAGAGCCTAAACAAGAGAAAAATGGGCATGTGATAAGGGCAGAAGGTAAATAAAATACACAAAATGCAAAATAAGTCCAAAAGAAATAAAGTTTATTCAAATCTGCACATATAAGACCAAACATTTATAAATAATTAAAAAGAGCACATAAGCTCCATTAATACCCTTGGTGTTGCATCCTGATAAGTTCCCTGACCGAAATAATGCAAGTAGACCAGGGCGTCTCCAGGCACAGCCGGATGAGCAACGGTTACATCACTGACTCCATCATAGCAGGACGGAATGGAACCTGGTGACTTCACAATGGAGGGACGGGTGATGTACAGGAGATCCGCTGGGTGACCCCTTTGAGGGTTTATAGTGAAGGCGAGTGAGGATGTCAGGTATGTACCGGGAGAAGGTTTCACTTTTTTTTTACGTTTCCTCCCTTAGTGCCCTTACCCACTATTGGGGAAGGATTAGGAGAAACTTTGGGGCCTGGACAGAGATCTCCTTTCTGGAGCCGTTTATCAGAATCGGGAATGTGCAGACCTCCATGATAAGTCGGATACTTGTTGGGCTTCTAATTTAATGTAAACAATATTTTGAAAAAAAAAATGGGGGGTCAGGCTGCCTCATTCAGGGGTTCACCCAAAATTTGAGCTGAGCCTAAATTTGGTAATTTGGGGGATATTTCTTGCAATGATGAAAATTCGCTATCATACAGTAATAATATAACTTATAATGCCAATCTCTTCCTCCATACCCCGGGGAGGCCATTACTAATGGATGATGGACGACGTCATTCTGAAATCTCTTCTGTCTCTGTAGGTGTTTGCGAGAAAGTGAGGACTGTAACTACAAGCGTGCTTGTGACAATAAGAGATGCTGCTATTAAATGGCTGTCTCATTGTTCCTAGTAAGTAAATGGTTAATACAGTGGGGGCCACATCTACGGCGCCCGTAGTTCTTAATAGGGTGCATTTCCTGGGGTTGGACAATGCATTATTCTACACATTGCTTCCTTCTATAATTCCTGTCCATGATCTGGAGATTAAAGATTTTCTCTATTTCCTATTTTCAGTAACAAAACAAAGGTTCAGGAAGATGAGCTGATAGAAATAAAAACTGATGACCCAGGTAAGGACAATAATGTGGGTCTATAAAAAAAAAATCAGCAAACGGACTGCATCCATGTGGGATCCTTTTTTTAGTGCTTAAAGTCTAGGGGAACTTATTTTTGGGGTTGAAGAAAAAATGATGCTACCGTAATGGAAAAAGCGGACACGTGGACCAAAAAAAGATGACATTTTTCTCTTTGCATGCAAAAAAACCCCAAACATCTGAATGAGGCCTTACTTATTTTGAATTGGCCTCCTCCATTACACCCATAGAAATAATTACATTATCTTCTCTTGTTTTTCGCCAACAGATCATCCCATCTATATAAAAAACGAGGAAACAGTGGACTGGGTAAAGTCAGTGGAAGGCTGAAAGAGAAGAAGAAAGAACAAAATCAGGATTTCTAGAAAACATCAACAATATCATCATTACCACCAGTGAGATCATCACTACTATCATCATTGTTACCACCAGTGAGATTGACACTACTATCATCATCGTTACCACCAGTGAGATCATCAAGACCATCATTATCAATACTACCAGTGAAATCATCACTACTATCATCATCGTTACCAGCAGTGAGATCACCACTACCTACTGTACATCATCGATACCACCAGTGAGATCACCACTACCATCATCATCACTAACACCAGTGAGATCATCACTACCTACATCATCGTTATCACCAGTGAGGATCACCACTACCATCATCATCACTAACACCAGTGAGATCATCACTACCTACATCATCGTTATCACCAGTGAGGATCACCACTACCATCATCATCACTAACACCAGTGAGATCATCACTACCTACATCATCGTTATCACCAGTGAGGATCACCACTACCATCATCATCACTAACACCAGTGAGATCATCACTACCTACATCATTGTTGCCACCAGTGAGATCATCACTACCAGGGCCGGACTGGGACTAAAATTCAGCCCTGGCATTTGAAGTTATACAGGCCCACTTGTCACATGGTGACTATATAATATCTTTGTACACTTGTAGGTTACAAGAAGTGAGGGGAGTGTAACACGACTATATAACATATAATCACAGCTGTATCCAGCATTACAGCTTGGTCCTATTTATTGCTTTTAGTTGCAGTACCAAGAAAAGCCGCTACTTTACCTACATAACTGGATCTTGTAGATAATGAAGAGATTGAGACAACCAAAGGCTGTGGAACCTCATTCTGATGCTCCATACACTTTGCCTACAGCCACTTGTGGTTCCGCTTTGCAGCACGAGACCCGGTGACTCTGAAGAGCGGTGACATCAGTAACGTCACCGTTCTTCAGATATTCCGGGTCTTGCGCTGAGCTCGGCGACTGTGAAGAGCGGTATTGTTACTACCGTCACCGCTCTTCAGAGTCGCTGGGTCTCGTCAGGTCTGGGCTAGTACTGGGGGTGTCTGATAGACACCTCTCCATTACTTACACCAGGGATTGATAGCAGCTGACATCAACCCTAAAAATCATTACACATAACAGAAGTAAATGCTTTGGCGGCTGGGAAAAACAGTAGAGTTAGCGCTATTCCCAGGTGCCGGGTGCTAACTACAACTGTCATCATCCTTGCCTGGTCTCCCTGCGAAGCATTTCTGTTGTATTTACATGCACTGATCTCAGGCCACTAAACGAGTGTGATCGACAATACTGAAGTCGTTCGCTTGTTTCCCGGCCACTTTACACCAACAGAGAAAGAATGAAGGGAACAGAACAATCACAATTAGATCAATCTGTCACCATACAGTATCATGTTATCAGCAGCACAACTACAGTTTACATCGGCGCTGTGCTGCTGAGAACAAGGATTTCTGTTCCCACATAAACAATCCAATCACTCAATGAATAGGCAGCATTTTGCTTGTTTAGTATAATGCACCCCATAGTCCTCCATATATTATAATGTGCACCTCAGTCCTCCATATAGTATAATACACTCCTCAGTTCTCCATATAGTATAATACACTCCTCAGTCCTCCATATAGTATAATACACTCCTCAGTCCTCCATATAGTATAATACACTCCTCAGTTCTCCATATAGTATAATACACTCCTCAGTTCTCTATATAGTATAATACACTCCTCAGTCCTCCATATAGTATAATACACTCCTCAGTCCTCCATATAGTATAATACACTCCTCAGTCCTCCTTATAGTATAATACACTCCTCATAGTCCTCCATATATTAAAATACACTGCTCAGTCCTCCACACAATACAATACACTCTTCAGTCCTCAATATAGTACAATGTACTGCCACAGTCCTCCAAATAGTATAATACACTCCTCATAGTGCTCTATATAGTATAATGCACCACCATTGTCATCCATGTAGTACAATTCACTTCCCATAGTATAATGCACCTCATAGTTCTTCATATAGTATAATTATTCCCCATAGTCCTCGATACAGTATAATGCAGCCCACATATAGTATAATGATGCCACTCCAGAGTATAATGCAGCCACCCCACAGAATATATTGTAGCCCCCTGAGTATAATGTAACCCCCCCAAGAATATAATGCAGCCCCCTCATATAGTATAATGCAGCCCCTGCATATATATGGTAGCCCCCTCATAGAACATAATGCAGCCCCATAGAATATAATGTAGCCCCTCCATAGAATACAATGCAGCCCTCCTCATATAGTATAATGCAGCTCCCCATAGAATATAATGTAGCCCCCTCATAAAGTATGATACAATCACCCCTCATAGAACATAATACAGCACAGCCCACAGAAAATGTAATACAGCACAGCCCCATAGAATGTAATACAGCCAGCCCCCATAGAATGTAATAAAGCCCCCCATAAAATGTAATACAGCCCTTCCCCATAGAATTTAATACAGCACAGCCCCCATAGAATGTAATACAGCAATGTAATGCAGCCAGTCCCCATAGAATGTAATGCAGCCAGCCCCATAGAATGTAATGCAGCCAGCCCCATAGAATGTAATGCAGCCAGCCCCCATAGAATGTAATAAAGCCCCCCCATAGAATTTAATACAGCAATGTAATGCAGCCAGCCCCCATAGAATGTAATAAAGCCCCCCCATAGAATGTAATACAGCACAGCCCCCATAGAATTTAATGCAGCCCCCCCCCAATTGCCCCACAATCTAGTTATCACTCACTGATATATTAAAAAAAAAAAAAAAACAAAAAAAAAACACTCTCCTCACCTCTCCTCGTGCCCCGTGCTGCTCCTGGCTCCAGTCTCAGCAGCTGCAGTCTGCCCGCCCGACACACAGCAGGTGCGCGATGATATGATGTCATCTCGCACCCGCAGTGTCAGCGCGAGGTAGTGCGGGGAATGATGGGAGAGGAAGCGACAGCAGACGCTCCGGTATAGTTGAATGTGGAGTCGAGAGGAGTCGGCCCTGGCGCCGCTGATAGCGGCAGCAGCCCACTCCTGGCACCGGCCCTTCTGGCATTTGCCAGAAGTGCCCGATGGCCAGTCCGGCCCTGATCACTACCATCATCATCACTACCACCAGTGATCGGTTTTCTCAGCAGATCGTCAGCGTCCTCACAGATGAATCTAAAGTGAAAATAACATCATAAAGTTTCCTGAAAGCAAAAAAAACAAACACTTTCCTTAAAAATAAAAGCAGAAAATGTGATATTTCCACATTTATTCCTGTACGTACTGTGACAAATACTGTCTGTGTTTTCATGTTATAATATTAATTGCCCCCAAATTTTTTTAACTCTCAACATGTTTTTTTTTTTTTTTTACAATTGAATGAACACACTAGCTCTCACCCACCACAAAAATCCTCAACGGCTGGGATCAAGACAGATAAATTGCCAATTCTGCCAGTAGAAGAACTAAGAAATAATGTTAGATGATGCCGTGCTTGAGGATAAGTAAGCGGAAAGAACATGCAGCGCCCCAGAGATCTGGTCGTTGCAGTATGACACTCTGCCACTAAGGGGAGTGATGGTACGTCTGATGGCACTGGAGGAATTCCACTGACCAGGTATCACCAGCACACATTACACTTCACACTCCAGCCACTAGGGGGAGCAAAAGGCTTTATTTATTGGGCCCCTCCTCACACTGGTAAAACTAGGGGTTGGATAGAAAGTTAGTCAGAAGCTGACTAGGTTGGATTCAGGCAACATGCCGTGGCAGGGGGTGTTGCAGGGAGAAGACACAGGGGGGTCCCTGTCAGGCGTGGGAACCTGGCAGGCACCTAGCGACCAGAACAGAACGTTACGGAATCGCGCTTGCACACCCCGCGGCGGTATCCTAAGAAAGAGACACGAAGCAAAGGATATTGTGAGACAGTGAGAAACGAGATCAAGCACAAAGGAGAACCAGTAGGAGTCGTGCCGTGAGACCGAGGCAACATCCTACTGAGGCGTGTAGCCGGTGGCCGGAACACCAAGGGAGTAACTGACTCTACGCCTTACTTCAAACTCCGCAGGACAGTTAATTATAGGTTGGCTGTCTCACCTAAACACCTACGAAGACATAGGGGGCAACAGTGGGAGAGGGGCGTCTCTAGGGTCCCGGAAGACCTCCAGGCCTTCCCGTCATACGGGTGCGTCCTAGCCATAACATACCTGGGGGACGTTGAACTAGAAACATCTGGAACACATTAGAAAGAACGAACGAACGAGAACAGAAGTTGTGAGGACTATTCCGAATGCTCAGCAGGGTAGCACTACAACACACAGGCGCTATTGGTAGGCAACGATTTCCACCTGCAAAGGGAATTCTGGAAGTGCCCATCGGACCGGCCGGTCTCAGATAGCCCTATTAAGCGTGCTCTGGATTGCGGATCCTGAAGTCTTCAGTAAAGAGGTAAAGAGACTGCAACCTTGTGTCCTCGTTATTGACGGCACCTCACACCATCACCATCCACCTTACTGGGAAGCCCTGGGGACATACTTCACCTGTGGGAAGGTATACCATGCAGCTGCCATTCCATCACCCCAGCGGACCCCACAGCAGCGTCGGTCGCCCTGACCGAACACCACAGGTGGCGTCACGAATCCCTGACAGACTGTACCACCTTTATTGGACGCCCCTTAGCAGGGTCACGGACCGGGTATAGCCACCGTGACAGCTTCAGAACTGAACCAGAGAGGCCCGGTACCGAGAACGCGTGGCCCTGTGTCTGGGAGCGCTCCAAACACTTAGAATGATACAAAGCAATGGCCACTTGATGGTGCAGTATGGTCCACCACGATGTAGACCCTTTAAAATACCGCTAAGGCTTTGCCTGGGGTACTGTTGTGAATTCTGCTCTTGGGTTCCCTCCAGTGGTTGTTGGTGGGAATGCAGTTGTCTCTGACTCGCAATCCTGGCCAGGTGTGTCAGATAATTACAATTCTGACTGGGATATTTAGGTGTGCAGGATCCTTTAGCCCTTCCCAGTTGTCAATGTTTCTTTGGAAGTGTTGGATCTCTGCCTGGCCTCTCCTGCTTATCTGCCAGTTCAGCAAAGATAAGTGTCTGTTTCTTTTCCTGTGGCACACATGCAGTGTGCTTATTTTCAGTACTGTTCATTTGTTTTTCTTTTGTCCAGATTAGACTGTGTCTGTGTTTTCTCAGTCTGGTTGGTTTCACTGGAGTTGCAGATATACGCTCCTACATCTTTAGTTAGATGTAGGAAGTTTTTTTGTATATTCTGCTGTGGATTTTTTGAAGGGTTTTAATACTGACCGCACAGAACTCTGTCCTATCCTGTCCTTTCTAGCTAGAGTGGCCTCCTGTGCTAAATCCTGTTTTTTCTGCCTGTGTATGTTTTTTCCTCTCCGACTCACCGCCAATATTTGTGGGGGGCTGTCTATCCTTTGGGGATTTTCTCTGAGGCAAGACAGTATTCCGATTTCCATCTTTAGGGGTATTTAGTCCTCCGGCTGTGACGAGGTGTCTAGGTGTGTTATGTACACTCCACGGCTACTTCTAGTTGCGATGTTAAGTTCAGGTTTGCGGTCAGTATAGTGGCCACTTTCTCCAGTGAAAGTTCTCATGCAGCTCCAAGGTCACCGGATCATAACAGTACAACTGGCAACGGCTAAAGGATCCTGCACACCTAAATATCCCAGTCAGAATTGTAATTATCCGATACACCTGGCCAGGACTGCGAGTCAGAGACAACTGCATTCCCACCAACAACCACTGGAGGGAACCCAAGAGCAGAATTCACAACAGGGTACTGCAAATTGGCTAGCACATATGGTCATTCCAGAGGACCCCTTACAAAAGCTGATGCTGATTACTATGCTACCCAGAATGTACAAAACACAAGTGGCAAATAACAAATACATTGGCAGTCACCACAAAAAGGGTATAGATCCTTAGTTATAGGTAAACCAACATATGGGATCCACCCAGGGAGCTACTTGTTCCAATACTGCAGGTAAAGCAATGCCCAAATTATAGATATTGCGGGCAAGAAGACAGGAACATGCGGCCACTGGCTTACCTTGGGATTGCAGAGTAGCGTTCGGTCATGCGGATCGCGCAGCCAGTGTGTGCTCATAAGGGCCGAGAGGCCGCGAGAGTGTGGGGTGCTGTGTAGAACCAGGGAAGCCCTGACCGGTGGCGTCCATGGTTACCAGATGAGTAGAAATAAAATGGCCGACAGGCCCTGCTCACTGGTTACCAGATGAGTAGAAATAAAATGGCCGACAGGCCCTGCTCGCTGGTTACCAGATGAGAAGAAATAAAATGGCCGACAGGCCCTGCTCGCTGGTTACCAGATGAGTAGAAATAAAATGGCCGACAGGCCCTGCTCGCTGGTTACCAGATGAGAAGAAATAAAATGGCCGACAGGCCCTGCTCGCTGGTTACCAGATGAGTAGAAATAAAATGGCCGACAGGCCCTGCTCGCTGGTTACCAGATGAGTAGAAATAAAATGGCCGACAGGCCCTGTTCGCTGGTTACCAGATGACTAGAAATAAAATGGCCGACAGGCCCTGCTCGCTGGTTACCAGATGAGTAGAAATAAAATGGCCGACAGGCCCTGCTCGCTGGCCACCAGTTGAGTAGAAATAAAATGGCCGACAGGCCCTGCTCGCTGGTTACCAGATGAGTAGAAATAAAATGGCCGACAGGCCCTGCTCACCTGTGACGTCACACTAACTACGGAGCAGCGCTGAGATAAAAAAAAAGAGGCTAACCAATGCGTTTCGAAGGACTACGTCCTTGTTCGTCAGGGTACCGGCCTTAGTGTGAAAGCCATTATAAGCCGATAAGATCTGTAAGACTCATGCTGGTGTGGTAGATGGAGGCAGGTATATCTCGCCCAGGTGTTTGTCCTATGTGAATAAGGCCACTCAGTATCTTCAGGGTGCTAATGGGTTAATGATTGCAGGAATAAAAGATGACCAGCTGGGCGTTTCCAGTGTCTGCCTGGGGCACACAGATTGCCTGCCTGTGTGAGACAAACGTGAGTGAAGAGCTCTGCTCAAGATCTGTATGATGTTAGCTGGGTGGGAGAAGCCCCCCCAGTTGTTGAGATAGCAACGTATTTGTTTAGTTAGTGCCGGACAGGCTAGGGTTTATTTTTATGTTTTGTTTTTTGTGTTGCTTTCACGTTAATAAATCTGACCTGAGGTCAGCCTGCTCAGAAACCTGCTGTACGCCTCAGATTCAATGCACAAACCACGTGTCCTTTGACCCCAGCAAAGGCGATCCCAGAGTGTTTTGTCACATTGTGGTGGAGAATGCGAGCATACCGTGGCACAGGCGACAGCATGGAAGACGTGGTGAAAGCCTTAGTACAGTCCACTGCCGTACAGCAGCAGGCCACTGCCGCACAGCACGAAGCTAATCGCTTGATGGCCGCACAGCTGAAGGAGTTACTGGACATGACGGTTGCAGACCGCCAACTTCTCCAACAGGTGGCGCAGCGCCTGGTGAGCATGCCTGACGCTGACCCGGAAGCAGAGTCCAGAAGGATCCATGTGAGTCGATACTGGCAAAAGCTGACTGCAGAAGATGACGTCGAGGCATATCTGACAACTTTTGAGCGGACGGCATTGAGAGAGAAGTGGCCGAAGGCACGATGGGCCGATTTGATTGCCCCGTTTCTCTCCGGCGAGGCCCAAAAAGCTTACCATGATTTGGACCCGGAGGTCGCTCAGGACTTTGAGAAGCTGAAAGCTGAGATCCTGGCCCGGCTGGGTGTGACGACGGCTGTCCGTGCACAGAGGGTACATCAGTGGACATACCAGCAAGATAAACCAGCGCGGTCTCAGATGTTCGACCTGATCTACTTGACAAAGAAATGGCTGCAACCCGAGGTACTGACAATACCCGAAATAATCCAGCGGGTTGTCCTGGACAAGTACCTGAGAGTACTACCCCCAGCGCTGAAAAGGTGGGTAAGCCAAGGAAATCCCACGACAGCGGATCAACTTGTGGAGTTGGTCGAGCGTTATTCCGTGGCAGAAGGACTTCCCGACGACACCGCCAAACCCCGGACTGTGCCTCCTCCTCGTGGAACCGGTAAGACTGTTCCAGGGACCACGGGTGAAGGAAAATCGCTTAAAACTGTGGGGGAGGAGTCCGGGACTGCTTGCACTCCGAGACCAAGAGTATTGGACGGTGGTCTCAGTAGGGGACCTGTTAGGTGTTTCCGCTGCCATGAGAAGGGTCATGTTTCTGCGAACTGTCCTGTTACCGCTGAACCCATGCAGTGCGACGTTATAGACTCTAGAAAACGCATGTCTTTGGTTACACAGCTAGTGAGTGTGAATGCGGGTCAAAATGATACAGTGAAACACCTGTGTGAATTATCTGTTGATGGGAAAAATGTTGTGGCATTACTAGACTCTGGAAGTGTGGTGACTCTGGTGAAAGCTAGTCTGGTGGCACTTCCGTCTGGTCCGTCTGACAAGTTTTCTGTGACGTGTGTGCATGGTGACACCCGCTCGTACTTAACAGCGGTCATATGGATTTCTACTCCCTATGGGTCAGTGCAGCACAAAGTGGGACTCGTTCCCGCATTGTTACATGATATAATCCTGGGCAGGGATTTTCCCTATTTCTGGCAGTTGTGGGAGAATCAGTTACTCCTTCACGGTAGCTGTACCCGTGAATCTTCTCCCATGCCATCTGGAGGTCCCGAGTCCCTAGAGGAGACCCCACAGGAAGATGTTGCTGGGGAGGTTAGTGAATCTAACCTTCAGTACCCCTTCTCCGTCATGGCGGGGGAAACAGAGGAAACTGAGGAACCTCAGCGAGAGGCGGAGGCAGACAGCCATCCGGCACCCTGCCTGCCAGATTTGGGAGTCCAGGTGGATGACTTCCACAGCAAGCAAATGAAAGATCCTACCCTGACTCCGGCTAGGAAAAATGTAAAAATGATAGATGGGGTACCCGTAGAACCTGACACTAGGCTAGCGTACCCGTATATGGTTCTTGAAAATGATTTGCTCTACCAGGTAGAAAAAAAAGGGGAAGACACAGTGCAACGGTTAGTGGTACCCAAACCTTATCGGCGGAAGGTACTGGATTTGGCCCACGGACATATAATGGGGGGACATCTGGGGGTACAGAAAACCACAGAAAGGATATTGCATTGTTTTGTGTGGCCTGGAATACATTGTGATGTGCGTAACTATTGTGAGTCCTGTCCAGAGTGCCAAATCGCGGCCCCTAAATCTCAGTTCCGTAGCCCTTTGGTACCCCTTCCTATCATCGGGGTCCCTTTTGAGAGAATTGGGATGGATTTGGTTGGGCCCCTTCCCCGATCCGCACGTGGGCACCAACATATCCTCGTCATCGTGGACTATGCCACTCGTTACCCGGAAGCCGTCCCTTTGCGTAACACAGCTACCAAGACGATCGCCAAGGAATTGGTACAAGTGTTTAGTCGGGTGGGAATTCCAAAACAGATACTCACCGACCAGGGGACTCCCTTTATGTCGAGGGTAATGAAGGAGCTCTGCAGGCTCTTACAAATAGACCCGTTGCGTACGTCTGTCTATCACCCTCAAACAGATGGCCTGGTTGAGCGCTTCAACAAAACCTTAAAACAGATGCTCCGGAAGGCGATAGACAAAGATGGGAAGAACTGGGATTACTTGTTACCCTATTTGCTGTTTGCCATTAGGGAAGTTCCCCAGTCTTCCACAGGATTTTCGCCTTTCGAACTGTTGTACGCCCATCGTCCCCGGGGACTGCTGGACGTCGCAAAAGAAACCTGGGAAGGTCAAGTCACTCCCTTTAAAACGGTGATCGACCATGTAACACAAATGCAGGATCGTATTGCCGCTGTCATGCCCATTGTTAGGGACCATATGTTACAGGCCCAGGGAGCCCAGAGGCAAAGTTATGATAGAGGCGCTAAGGTCCGTACATTTGCACCCGGCGATAGGGTGTTGGTCCTAATCCCTACGGTGGATAGTAAATTCCTGGCGAAATGGCAGGGCCCATTTGAGGTCCGAGAAAGAGTTGGTGAAGTGAACTATAAAGTGTACCAGCCGGGTAAGAGAAAACCGGAACAGATTTATCATGTGAATCTGATAAAATCCTGGAAAGACCGCTCTGCCCTAACGGCGGATCTGCCCCGTCCGGTTTGTTCACCTACTGTACCAGAGGTGCAGGTTGCTGAGACTCTCTCAGAACGACAAAAATCTGAGGTTAAGCAATTTTTGTTACAGAACCGACAGTTTTTCTCCGAAAAACCTGGCCGGACGAAGTTGGTGAAACATGAGATTGTCACAGAGCCTGGCGTCACTGTTCATGTGAAGCCCTACCGGATTCCGGAAGCCCGCCGTGAAGCCGTCTCCCGGGAAGTGATGGCAATGTTGGACTTAGGAGTCATTGAGGAGTCACACAGCGCCTGGTCCAGTCCAATTGTGTTGATACCTAAACCGGATGGCTCCATCCGGTTTTGTAATGACTTTAGGAAACTGAATGCAGTTTCTAAATTTGATGCGTACCCTATGCCCCGGGTCGATGAGTTGATCGACCGGCTTGGTAAAGCCCGATACATTACGACCCTCGATTTAACAAAGGGGTACTGGCAGATTCCTCTGGCCGAGGCGGCCAGAGAGAAGACGGCATTTGCTACACCGGAAGGTCTGTTCCAGTATGTCTATATGCCGTTTGGACTTCACGGAGCTCCCGCAACGTTCCAGAGATTGATGGATCGTACCTACCTGGATGACATCGTAATTTACAGCATGGACTGGGAAACTCATCTCCAGAAGGTACAAGCCGTGATTGATGACCTGCGAGATGCAGGTTTAACGGCAAACCCCAAGAAATGCCACATCGGGCTTGAAGAAGCCCGATACTTGGGCTACGTGATTGGCCGAGGAGTGGTTAAACCCCAGATCGACAAAATACAGGCAATTCAGGGCTGGCCACAACCAGTGAACAAGAAACAAGTGCAGGCTTTCCTGGGGATTGCCGGCTATTATCGCCGGTTCATACCCAATTTTGCAGCCATGGCTACTCCCTTGACGGATCTTACCAAGGGGAAGGGTTCCGTCATGGTAAAATGGACCTCAGCTGCTGAAGAGGCCTTCCACAGCCTGAAACGGGCTTTGTGCTCTCAGCCCGTACTAGTGACTCCTGATTTCAGCAGCGAGTTTGTGGTACAAACTGATGCCTCTGATACTGGTGTCGGAGCTGTACTTTCCCAGGTGAGGGATGGAGTCGAACACCCGGTCCTCTATCTCAGTCGGAAACTGAATGTACATGAGCAGAGGTATGCCGTGGTTGACAAAATGGGCTCTCGACTCCCTCAAGTATTACCTGGCTGGTAGGAAGTTTAGGCTGGTCACAGACCATGCCCCTCTCAAGTGGATGCACCTCCACAAGGACCGTAATAGTCGGGTAACCCGGTGGTTCCTTGCCCTGCAGGCTTACTCTTTTACGGTGGAGCACCGACCTGGGGTGCAGATGGGGAACGCTGATGCCCTATCCCGAGTGCACTGTTTCAAAAGTGTTCTTGCTCGACCGGAGTGGTCTGAGCAAGGGGGGGGGGATATGTAAGACTCATGCTGGTGTGGTAGATGGAGGCAGGTATATCTCGCCCAGGTGTTTGTCCTATGTGAATTAGGCCACTCAGTATCTTCAGGGTGCTAATGGGTTAATGATTGCAGGAATAAAAGATGACCAGCTGGGCGTTTCCAGTGTCTGCCTGGGGCAGACAGATTGCCTGCCTGTGTGAGACAAACGTGAGTGAAGAGCTCTGCTCAAGATCTGTATGATGTTAGCTGGGTGGGAGAAGCCCCCCCAGTTGTTGAGATAGCAACGTATTTGTTTAGTTAGTGCCGGACAGGCTAGGGTTTATTTTTATGTTTTGTTTTTTGTGTTGCTTTCACGTTAATAAATCTGACCTGAGGTCAGCCTGCTCAGAAACCTGCTGTACGCCTCAGATTCAATGCACAAACCACGTGTCCTTTGACCCCAGCATAGGCGATCCCAGAGTGTTTTGTCACAGATCTCATAAATCATCAAGTAAAGAATTGTGTATAGGCTTATAGTAAATCAGTTATGCAGGTCTAGATCATTGTTGGTCATTTATTGTTTTTAGAAGACGCTATAAAGGTGTGTGCACACGTTGAGTCAAATTTCTGCACCTCTTGGCAGGAAAAATGCGCATTTCTGGTTAATTTTTGCCGTGTTTTTGGTGCGTTTTTAACTGATTTGAGAAAAGTCAATTGTAAAAAACGCACAGAGAATTGACGCTGCAGATTATCTTCTGCGTCAAATCGAAAGTCAAAAATACTCAACGTGTGCATGACGCTTCCCGTTTCTCATTCACTTAGCTGGCATCAGGATTGTTTCAGGTTTTTTCACAAAAAAATGAGACAAAAACGCACCCAATCTGCACCGTGTGCACGCAGCCTAATTCTACCCAATATTAACCAGCCGTGAGGCAAAACAAATCCGATAAAAACTACGTAGATCGATGGGGGACTCGAAGGCGAAGAGGTTGCACCAAGTGTGAAGAAGTCTGCAGCAAAAGATCCATGTATAAAAGTTACTTTATATGCTTTCTAAACCTACAGTACTTTCTGTATGTGGTTTTACATGTTTTTATATTTTTTGTCTTGATAGTATTTTATGTTTACCATAAAGCCCATTTTTATGTAATAATTCCCAGGGTGTGCACGATCTACATGTATTTTCCTGTCTCTTTTTCTCTGGTATACTCTTGTGTTTCCATACATAATGTAGCACCCTTGGATCTTAGATTTACATACAGCTCAGATTATCGTTCAGCGCACCCTTTTCTTGTTTATGAAACTTTGAACTTGAACGTCTGGTTAGAAAAGAGTTAAGAAAAGAAGATCTTCCGCTCAACAATCTGCAGAATGGTGCTGCCTGTATGTGAACGCCTCCTGCCCTCCCACTGACACAGGACAGTCCCTTTTAGCTATTTGTGATCCCTTTAAGCCATTTGTGCTCTCTACCTTTAATCCCCAGCTGATCTGCTCCTGCTCCTCCTCACTCCTGCCCTGTACTAAGAGTCCTGCCTGTGCAAAAGTCACAATCCAGGACAGTCCCAGAGCAACCAGTGCAAAGGCGCAGCTCCCAGTACACAATGGCCTGGTGGAAAGTGAGTTCTGCAGGGAGAGACGTCAACCCTGACCTTGCCAGCGAGAGGGAAAGCCCTTCCTTCAATGTGGAGACCCTCACTAACATTCTGGATGAAGGAGCCGAGGAAACCCGCGTCAGAAGAGCAGTAGGTAAGAGCTTCTTCAGGACCCCGGTCTCTGTGTAGGACTTCGCACTTATTCGGCTCGGTTCACACGTTGCTGATTTTGTGCACGTTAACTCCGCAGCATTTTATGGTATCGGCAAAGTAAATTAACTTTAATTTATTATTTTCTCTCTTTTTTTTTCTTTTGTGCAAAATTGACACGGAAACACAACTTTTACAACTATATTTCAACGGAGACCAAAAATCTGAAGGTTACGCTGCTTCTCTGGCATTGCTTTTTTGCCCTTTTTCATGACAACAACAGCAGCCGCAACAACAGCAGCAGCAGCAACAACAACAGCAGCAGCAGCAGCAACAACAACACACACACCTGGCTGCAATTTGTTTGAAGGGGAGAAAAAAGCAATCAGTATTTTACTCACCGTGCCCAGGTCCGGCACCGAGTCTCTGCTGCTGCCCTTAGTGTCTGTCACTCACTGAGCTGAGCAGCTTTGCCCGCGTTGACAGCACATGCTGCTCAGAATCGCTGACTGGGACTAAATGCTGGACCTAGGGATGGTGAATAAAGAAGTTTTTGTTTTTTTATAGGTTTATGCTGCAAATTTTAAGTGTCGTAAAAAAAAAATAATTCTGTATGTAAATGTAGTATAGCTGATTGTCGTTAGATAAAATGCATGGGGATGCGTCTTCTATGCCTTGATATACAGCGAGATGACGGTTTAACCTGCAGCGATGCCTCCAGTTGTGTAATAATGTACCCGCAATCAGTCACCTGGCAGCAAAATGATTATCAGATGTTTCTAAACTACAGGCTGTAAATGTGTTGCATAGTCAAAGCTCGAGAGTCACAACAGGCACGACTGTGCTGAAGTTCATCGGTCAGAAGTAACCTGCACCGATAATGACCACATGCTCCGAACACAATGCAACAGCACCGCAGACAAAGTATCCTGAGCGCCACAGTTTTTAGCCTAAGAGTCGAATATTCCTGAAATGGAGTCTAACCACTTTTCAACCATTTTGTTCAGCTTAGAAAGTTATGAAACTTTGCAAATAACTTTCTTAGGGGGCTTAGTATTCATTCTTGTAAAAAAAATAAAATAAATAAAATAAAACATGCAAGTGGCTTCTAACCCCTGTTTTTTTTATTATTTCCCTGACTTTAGCTGTACAGATATCATAACATGACCATTTGGAGTACAGATGATTGCAGTGATGGGTCAGCTGACCCATTACTGCCATCAGCTGTACTCCAAATGAGTATTTTATGATATCTGTGCAGGCGAATAGACTGGGCAGAGGTTAGACGCCAACTTTATACATTTTTTTTTCAGGAATGAAGACAAACCCCCCCTAATAAAGTCATTTGCAAAAGTTTCATTACTTTCCATGAAGGACAAAGGAGGAGAGGAGGGGGGGGGATAACTCCTTCATTATTTGGCATTCTAATACATGTACGTATCCACTCTAATTTCCCTAGTGAGCGCCATTAACAAGGACCCTGTCTTCAGCCGAGAATTCCTGTACTTCAAGACCCGCGCG
This sequence comes from Ranitomeya imitator, assembly GCF_032444005.1. NCBI lineage: Eukaryota > Metazoa > Chordata > Amphibia > Anura > Dendrobatidae > Ranitomeya > Ranitomeya imitator. Next base: position 30,156,610 of record NC_091289.1, read on the forward strand.
GAGAGATATGAAGGAGGCATCAAGAACAGTATCCACTTAAGGCGAAAGATGAAGGAAATGGGATGGGACGAAAACGGACCAGAGATTACCTATATAATCAGGTTACTTATCTAGATCCTTATATATGACTGATAAATGGGAGGCATAATGGGCATCCACCAATGTACCCCAGGGCGGAGCTCTCCAGGTTGGGTCTTTGGCTGCCTGCCGTGGACCCTAAGGAACAGACAAAAGCTATCATTCAACGCTTCTGTCCTCTCCTTTCCAGGCTACATTGTGCTCCTTTCCAGGCTACATTGTGCCCAATGAGCTCTTTGTATTGTTCTCAGTGATCAAATGATCTCTGCCAGCCCACGTTGGCGCTGCCAGTGATAACAAATTATTTCAAGGAAAGCACGTAAACAGGAAAGAAAAAAAAGAAAAAAATTTGCTGCAATACCTGAGATTAAACAAAATAATGCATTTCCACTGTACAGGGGCTAATATTCCAGCCCAAGTTACAGGGGAAATAAGATAAATATTTTTTTTTTACAATTTTTTTTAAGTGTTGAAATGCACCCCAAAGGTCTTTTATGACTTTATGGGGGTCACAATGTGTGAAACTAAAAATAATTAAGTAAAAAAGCCAGTCTAAATTGTGGTTACTAACCCCACTTTCATTGTGGGGTAAAAAAAAGTCTATTATATCAAAAATATTATTATAGAGAGGGGAACATATTTTTTGTGGTCATAAAAAAAAGAAGTGAAAAGCAGACGTTTTTTTTCATTTATTTTCACACTGATAGCAATAAACAGACAGTATGGTAGTAACTTAAAAATGTAGACCTGTGTATGGCTAAAGAAAAACATTTCATGGTATTTGGAAATCTGAACGATAAAAAATTGTTGGCTTTTGAACCGCATGTACTGGGGGGAAAGTGCCTGGTCAGGAATGGGAATAAAAGGCTTCATTAGCCAGTTGAGGACTGAGACAATCTATACAAGAAAGTGCAACTTTCCAATAGTGACACCACTGTGGGTCATTGTTAGTGCGAGTTGACTCTTGATATTCCGGCCTTTTTTTTTTTTTCTACTATTATAGCGCACTGGGAGGAGAAATTGGTTTTAATATACACCATATTTTCAAGAAAACTATCAGTGCCTTGGGCACAGATGAGCAAATTTCCAAGTGGCTGCCTCTTGCAGATAATTATCAAATTTTTGGAACCTATGCACAGACTGAACTGGGACATGGTAAGTTTGTCCATGTCTGTATCTTCAAAATGTATCTGTTCATACATTTATTATATTGACTACCTGTAACTGAGGAGGCTGGTGACCTTGTTATGAAAATACATGTCAGAATGGCTGTATAATCCTCATTTTAAGCTTTAAGAATTCTGCTGAAGAGTTAGGGCGTATGTATGATCAAAAGGGCTGGCAAAGTTTGTTTTGATATTTTTTCCACAAATAAGTAGTACATGTGAAAATAAGAAACTTTTGCAATATATTTTATCAGAGAAAACATCTTCTTTCTCCTACTGACCAATCATGTTCAATTCACTGGTAAAATTTGTCTTCAGTGAATGTAGACTATCTCATAGCTGAGAGAGATGACAGTTAGTGCTTATAAGGTTCTATGGAACTTTCTGTAGAATGTCTTTGGCTCCTCCCCCTCTCTATAGAATTTTATAAGCACCAACTGTCATTTTCTTTCTCAGCAATCTGTGAAAATATTGTCTTCCCTGAATACAGATTTTACCTATGAATTTCAATCCAGGAGGTGAAAGAAGTCGATTTCTCTGATCATCTTATCACAAATGTTTCATATTTTTATGTGGACTATTGATTTCTGAAATAAGAAAATCTAAACGGTAATTACTTTTTAAAAGTTAATAATTGATCCAGGGACAAACAGAAAAGTTAATGACAGATGCATGATTCCTGCCGGTGAAGGCAATCGCTGGAGGTAAGAGGCCAGGATCCGGCGCCATGTCACGGGTTACCAGCTGTGTCGCCATGTTTGTTTTATGTCTCTAGAATTAATTTCTGCGTCGCCGACGCATCGTCTCGAAGCAAATTTTAACCGCTTCTGTTCTGTATTTGCAGGGACATATCTGCGGGGATTAGAAACCACAGCCACTTTTGACCCTAGCACCCAGGAATTTATAATAGACACCCCACAGATAACGGCGACAAAATGGTGGCCCGGAGATTGTACGTAATATCTTTAATTAGTAACGCCTCGAATTTTAGTCTTTTTATTTTTTAGAAAAAAAAATATATTTTTATTTTTTTTTTCATATGTACAGTAGGAAAAACCAGCACTCATGCTGTGGTCCTCGCCCAGCTTTGCAGCAATGGGAAGAAGTACGGCATGCATCCGTTCATAGTCCAGGTTAGAAGTCTTAAGGACCACACACCGCTCCCAGGTAACATCCCGAGTTTAATAGACCATGTAAAGGGAATTGTCTGAGAGGAGCATAATGTAGGGGCTGAGACCCTGATTCCAGCGATGTGTTAGTGGACTGCTTGGTGCTGTTTTGCTAGAATCCTTTCTGTAGATGTAGTCTCAGATTGCAAAATGGTGTATAGCTCTGCCCACAGTCCTGATTGGCAGCTTGCTGCCAATCAGTAGTGAGGGCGTGGTTAGACAAGTTGGCTGGTTTGGCCTGTGACATCTTGTTTTGCAGATAAAGCACTGATTGTATTAAAGCTACAGCCAGCACACAGCCTAATAAGTGAGACATCCCTGTAATCAGGTTTTATTGCCCTACTTTATGCTACTCTACTTTATGCTATGCAAAAACCTGCCGTCAGATTCCCTTTTATTATGTGGACTCCTAGTTTCGCCTTCCAGGACATTGTGGGAAAGGACAGGGCTGCCACCAGGAATTTCAGGGACCCCATACCGGCAAAATTTTGGGGCACCCTTGAAACTTCACCTAGCTCCACCCCAGATCATAATCCATCCCCCCTTCCCATCTGAACCTTCCACAGTCGCACTGCCCACTCTTGGAAAAATTTCACTTCTGCACCTTGGCCTCACCAATTACACATTAACAGTTCCTATCACCAAATCAAATTACATAGCCATCAGTTTTTTGTTTTATGTCGCCATGATGACTCTTGTAGCAGGCCTCTACTGTACTGTAACCTATTAAACATTTCTTAAAATATCCAATACTCTTTTTTAGCTATATCTTTATTTATTGTTCTTTAAGGGAATTTTTGATGTACATTTTTTTAAATGACCAAGAATATCACATACAAGAGACAAATACATCACACCCTGACCAGACCCCATATTACCACCACATAGTGACCAAATAATACCGCATACAAGGCACAAATATCATTACGCCATGACCAGACCACATACTACCACCACATAGTGACCGAATAATAACGCATACAAGGCACAAATACCATCGCACCATGATGAGACCACATATTACCACCACATAGTGACTGAATAAAAGCACATACCATGCACAAATACCACCACACCTTGGCCGGGCCACATATTACAGCACACAGTGATTGAATACTACAATACTGATTTTTAATATACAAAAACCCCCACAATATTAAAATTACCATAAGTGACAAACAGGAGCTCTGTACATAGTACACAGTGTACAGTATATTGTAAGTATACAGGTAATTCAGTGATGTCTCTAGCTGAAGTCCTTCATCTTTGCTTTTCTTCATCAAGCACACACTTTTTCCAGCCAGGACTCGTCTCTGCAGAAAATAACACGATTATCTAGAGCACCGCTTCCAGAGCACATTCTCCCAACTTATGCACTGAAGAAAATAAGAGACATCGTGTCGCCCTGCACAGTAATCACCCCCCTGAAAACAGTATCCTCAAAAATAAAATACATAGTATCCCTTAATTAGCCCAGCGTCGGACTGGAGCACCTTGGGCCCACCAGAGAAAATCATTCTTGGGGCCCACTATGTAGCTGCATAGAAAAAGATACAAGACCACCAATTGTGCCGTAAAACAAGCTAATATCAAGGTATAATATAATGTAGTACACATCTTAATTATGTAGCAGGGGTTGGGGTAGCCCCCTCGTAGAATATAATGTCGCCCCCTCATAGAATATAATGTAGCCTCTCTCATAGAATATAATGTAGCCCCCTCATAAAATATAATGCAGCCCCCTCTCATAGAATATAATGCAGCACCCCACAAAATATAATGCAGTCCCCACCATAGAATATAATGTAGCACCCTCATAGGGTATAAATAATGCAGCCCACCTCATATAGTATAATGCAGCCCACCACAGAATATAATGCAGCCCCCCATAGAGTATACTGCAGCCCCCTCAGAGGGGATAATGCTGCCCCCCCCTCAAATAGTATGATGTAGCCCCTAGAATATAATGTAGTCCCCTGAGAGAATGCAGCCCCAATACAGAATATAATGGAGCCCCCCATAGAGTATACTGTAGCCCCCTCATATAGTAATATGTAGCCCCTCAGAATAGAATGTAGTCCCCTGAGAGAATAATGCAGCCCCACCACAGAATATAATGCACCCCCCCATAGAGTATACTGTAGCCCCCTCATATAGTATGATGTAGTCACCCAGAATATAATGTAGTCTCCTGAGAATAATGCAGTCCCCCCACAGAATATAATGTAGCCCCCTCATAAAGTATAATGCAGCCCCTCTCCACCCCATCATTGTCCTCATCACCACCTCCATCATTGCCTTCTCCCCCACCCCTATCATTCTCCCCCACCACCCCATCACTGCCCATTCCACCACCTCCATCATTGCCTCCTCCCCCACCACCATCATTGTTCATTACATCATCTCCATCATCACCTCCGTCATTGCCTCCCACCACCATCATTGCCCATTTCATCACCTCCATCATTGCCTCCCCCACCACCATCATTGCCTCCCCCACCACCATCATTGCCCATCACCTCCATAATTGCCTCCCCCACCACCACCATCATTGCCCATTTTATCACCTTCATCATTGCCTCCCACCACCATCATTGCCCATCACCTTCATCATTGCCTCCCCCACCATCATTGCCCATCACCTCCATCATTGCCTCTCCCACCATCATTGCCCATCACTTCCATCATTGCCTCCCCTCACCATCATTGCCCATCACTTCCATCATTGCCTCCCTCACCATCATTGCCCATCACCTTCATCATTGTCTTCCCCACCATCAATGCCCATCACCTCTATCATTGCCTCCCACACCATCATTGCCCATCACCTCCATTATTATCTCCCACCACCACCATCATTACCCATCACCTCCATCATTGTCTCCCCCCACCAATGTCATTGTCCTTCCCCACCACACACACACACACACACACACACACACACACACACACACACACACAGCACAGCTCACCTCCCCACAGCAGCAGCACATCCCGGCAGCCTCTTCCTCGCCGGCAGCTTTCTGTATGAGACAACGCGCTGGATGATGATGTCATCCAGCTGGGCTGTCTCAGACAGGAAGCAGGATGCTGGGATGTGCTGCTCTGTGTGTACGTATGTGTATGTGGTGTGCTGCTCTGTGTGTGTCTGTGTGTATGTGGTGCGGTGCTTTGTGTGTCTGCGTGTGTGTGTATGTGGTGTGGTGATTTGTGTGTGTGCATGTGTGTGTGTGTGTGGTGCAGTGTTGGGGCTTTACATGCGGGCAGTGTTATCTGCAGCCTGTGGTTAACGCCGCCCGCTATTAAAGAGAAATGGTATTCAGACCTCTCCACGCCCATAGGGGCGTGGGGAAGCGTGAATATTCATTTTGCTTTAGCAGCGGGGACAGGATCCTGTCTCCAGCTGCTGCTACGATGGCACAGGGTGGGTCCCCTTGACTCAGGGGCCCCATAGCCACTGGTTTGGAGCCCCTGGAGCAGTGGGGACCCTAGGCAGCTGCTGGCCAGTATGCCAGCAGCAGGTGTCAGTGCCTGGGCCCACCGAATAATCCTCTGGTTCTCCGGTGGGCCAGTCCGAGCCTGCATTAGCCCCTACACCTACAGTGATAATGTCCCACATCCTTGCCCCTTCCTGTAATAATGTGCCTCATTCCTGGCCCCCATGTGTCTCCATCCTACAAAAAAAATAAAAATTCTCCTTACCTGGCCACAGTCCCGCGATGTCCTCTCTTTCTCATCCAATTGAGGAACTGGTGCATGGCAGTGACGTCATCCGACATGCGCACCAACGTTAGCTGCTGGCCTCTGATTGGCTGGCATCTGTTAACTAACGCAGTGCAGGAAGATGATGGTCGAAGCAGAGGACGCACGTTCAGTTACTGAATTGGCTGGATTTTGCCCCTGTGGCCTGATGAGAAGAAGCAAAGAGACGTGGGGTTTTGACAGGAACCTTACCCTCCTTGCTTCTGCTCACTGGGCCCCATACGCCAATATGTCCTGATGGCGGCACTGGGCAAGGAAACCGAGCAAGAAGTTTTCATTTTCCCCTACTGCACCACCACTGGTGAAATGAGGTATTACACAGTGTCTATTCAAATCAATGGTTTGTGTGTGGCCTTGACCAAGAGCAAAAATTGGGTACTTTTGAGCTAACAAACCTTCTTTAAAATAAAATACAGACCCCTTCAGGGGTAATTAAGATTGCCTTGTGCAGGCATGTACTACGGAGGACAGAGAATGAACGTCAATCCGATATTGCAGCCAGCATGCAGCCAGCGGGTAAGGAAAGGGCGAATCAAACACCCGAAAACCCCGCCCCTATGGCTGAAGATTGTTCCCTCCAAATTCAGGTGACAGAGTCCCTTTAATCACCAGGACAGATCATGTTTCCTTTTGTTCCAGGTATATCTGTTGGGGACATTGGGCCTAAGATGTCCTTTGAGAATATTGACAATGGTTATCTCATAATGAGGAATATTCGAGTCCCAAAGGAAAACATGCTGAGCAGATACTCGCAGGTATGGAGGCTATTCTGTGTATTCAGCACCACAGAGCCCATATAATATTAAAGAGCAGCTACAGTCAAGGACTAGCATTGGGTGGGGATGAACTGGGGAACTGCCCAGGACTTACATCACCAAAAGGGCCCCTGGCCAGAACAAGTCAGAAACCGCACTAATAAAGCCAGTGCTGCATTATAGGTCCAGTTTTGAAGGTTAGAAGAATCTTTGGCGATTATTGTGGTCATGTGACCAAAGGTCCTTCACCAGAGGTGTAACTAGAGTCCAATGAAAACATTTTAACCTCCCGTGTCCCCTTCCCTCAACCCTCGTATGTTGGTCAGATGTATGGGTCTTTTGTAGCTTTCTGAATCCTAAAGCGACATACGAGTTGCCCCTCCTATTTATGTCATAACTAGATGGTGGCCCAATTCTAACGCATCGGGTATTCTAGAATATGCATGTCCACGTAGTATATTGTCCAGCCATGTAGTATATTGCCCAGCCACATTGTATATTGTACAGTGACGTAGTATATTGCCCAGTCACGTAGTATATTGCACAGCGACGTAGTATACAGCACAGAGCCACGTAGTATATTGCCCAGCCACGTAGTATACAGCACAGAGCCACGTAGTATACTGCCCAGTCACGTAGTATATAGCACAGCACACGCAGTATATAACAGTGGCCACGTAGTATGTAGCACAGCCCACGGAGTATATCACACAGCCCACATAGTATATAACACTGCCTATGTAGTATACAGCACAGAGCCACGCGGTATGTAACACAGCCCATGTAGTATACAGCAGTGTGGGCACCATATCCCTGTTAAAAAAATAATTAAAATAAAAAATTAGATATATACTCACCTCCTGGGATCCAGCAGAGCTCCGGCGATAGGCGCGCGGCTGGCGCCATCTTCCGTTCCCAGGATGCATTGCGAAAGTACCCAGATAACTTAGCGGTCTCGCGAGACGGAAGATGGCAGCAGGCGTGAGCGGCTCAGCGGACAACGAAGGGCGAGTATAGCAGAATTTTTGTTTTTTTTTTATTATTTTTAACATTAAATTTTTTTTACTATTGATGCCGCATAGGCAGCATCAATAGTAAAAGGTTGGGGACACACAGGGTTAATAGTGGCGGTAACGGAGTGCATTACCCGCGGCATAACGCGGTCCGTTACTGCCGGCATTAACCCTGTGTGAGCGGTCAGTGGAGGGGAGTATGCGGGCGACAGGCACTGACTGCGGGTAGTAAGGAGCGGCCATTTTCTTCCGGACTGTGCCCGTCGCTGATTGGTCGTGGCTGTTTTGCCACGACCAGTCAGCGACTTGCATTTCCAGAACACACAGAGGCCGCGACCAATGAATATCCGTGACAGACAGACAGACGGAAGTGACCTTTAGACAATTATATAGTAGATGTCTCCATTCCTGGGCCCTTTCTAGGTATGTACTGTATGTGCTTCATCCTTGGCCCCATCCTGGTATATATGCACCCCCCCCCGGTATATTAATACCAGGAAGGGGACCAGGATAGTGGAGCAAATAAATCAGGAAGGGGCCCAGGATGAAGCACATATATATCAGAAAGGGGGGACATATATATACACCCCACGCACTTCCTACAATCCTTAATGGTATATATATGTGCTACATCCCGAGCCCCTTCCTGGTATATATGTACCCAATCCTGGGTCCCTTCCTGCTATATATGTCCCCCCTTCCTGATGTATATATGCTTCATCCTGGGCCCCTTCCTGGTATATATATGCCTCTAAACTGGGCCCCTCCTAGTATGTATATACCTCTATCCTGGGCCCCTTCCTGGTATGTATGCATCTCCTATCCCGGGCCCTTTCCGGGTATGTATGTACCTCCATCCTGGGCCCCTTCCTGGTATGTAGGCCCCTCTATTCTGGTCCCCTTCCTGGTAGTTAGGCCCATCCATCCTGGTCCTCTTCATGGTATATAGGCCCCTCCATCCTGGGCCCCTTACCGGTACATATGCCCCTCCATCCTTGGCCCCTTCCTGGTATGTATGCCCCTCCATCCTGTGCCCCTTCCTGGTACGTATGCACCTCCATCCTGGGCCCCTTCCTGGTATGTATGCCTCTCCATCCTGGGCCCCTTCCTGGTACGTAGTATGCCCCTGCATCGTGGGCCCCTTCCTGGTACGTATGCCCCTCCATCCTAGGCCCCTTCCTGGTACGTATGCCCCTCTGTTGTGAATTCTGTGGCAGAGCTCCCTCCTGTGGTCACAAGTGGTACTTCGGCTGATTCTCTCTGTGAGCTTCCGTTGGTGGAGGAGAGTGGTACTGCGGCTTCTGAGTTTCCTTCCTCAGGTGATGTGGTGAAGTCGTTAGGTGCTGCTCTATTTAACTCCACCTAGTGCTTTGATCCTGGCCTCCAGTCAATGTTCTAGTATTGGACCTGTTTCCTCCTGGATCGTTCCTGTGGCCTGCTGCTCTGCATAGCTAAGTTTCGCTTTTGCTATTTTGTTTGCTGTTTTTTCTGTCCAGCTTGCTTATTTGTTTTTTACTTGCTTGCTGGAAGCTCTGGGACGCAGAGGGTGTACCTCCGTACCGTTAGTTCGGTACGGAGGGTCTTTTTGCCCCTTTGCGTGGTTTTTTGTAGGGTTTTGTGTTGACCGCAAAATTTCCTTTCCTATCCTCGCTCTGTTCAGAAAGTTGGGCCTCACTTTGCTAAATCTATTTCATCTCTACGTTTGTCTTTTCATCTTAACTCACAGTCATTATATGTGGGGGCTGCCTTTTCCTTTGGGGTATTTCTCTGAGGCAAGGTAGGCTTATTTTCTATCTTCAGGCTAGCTAGTTTCTCAGGCTGTGCCGAGTTGCATAGGGAGCGTTAGGCGCAATCCACGGCTGCCTCTAGTGTGGTTGGAGAGGATTAGGGATTGCGGTCAGCAGAGTTCCCACGTCTCAGAGCTCGTTCTATGTTTTTGGGTTATTGTCAGGTCACTGTATGTGCTCTGACTTCTATGTCCATTGTGGTACTGAATTACCTTATCATAACACCCCTCCATCCTGGGCCCCTTCCGGGTATTTAGGTCCCTCCATCCTGAGCCCCTTCCTGGTATGTATGCACCTTATATGCTGGGCCCCTTCCTGGTATGTAGGCCCCTCCATCCTGGTCGCCTTCCTGGTACGTATGCCCCTCCATTCTCGGCCCTTCCCTGGTACATATGCCCCTCCATCCTGGTCTCCTTCATGGTATATAAGCCCCTCCATCCTGGGTCCCTTATCGGTACATATGTCCCTCCATCCTGGGCCCCTTCCTGGTATGTAGGCTCCTCCATCCTGGGCCCCTTCCTGGTACGTAGGCTCCTCCATCCTGGGCCCCTTCCTGGTACGTATACCCTCCATCCTGGACCCTTCCTGGTATGTATGCTTCTCCATCCTGGGCCCCTTCCTGGTATGTAGACCCCTCCATCCTGGGCTCCTTCCCGATACATATGCCCCTCCATCCTGGGCTCCTTCCTGGTAGATATGCCCCTCCATCCAGGGCCCCTTAATGGTACGTATGCCCCTCCATCATGGGCCTCTTCCTGGTATCTTGGCCCCTCCATCCTGGGCCCCTTCCTGGTACGTATGCCCCTCCATCATGGGCCTCTTCCTGGTATGTTGGCCCCTCCATCCTGGTCTCCTTCCTGGTATGTATGCCCCTCCTTTCTGGGCTCCTTCCTGGTATGTATGCCCCTCCTTCCTGGGCCCCTTCCTGGTAGATATGCCCCTCCATCCTGGGCTCCTTCCCGGTACATATGCCCCTCCATCCTGGGCTCCTTCCCGGTAGATATGCCCCTCCATCCGAGGCCCCTTCCTGGTAGATATGCCCCTCCATCCTGGGCTCCTTCCCGGTAGATATGCCCCTCCATCCTGGTCTCCTTCCTAGTACGTATGCCCCTCCGTCCTGGGCTCCTTCCTGGTATTTATGCCCCTCTATCCTGGGCCATTTCCTGGTATGTAGGCTCCTCCATCCTGGGCCCCTTCCTGGTATGTATGCCCCTCCATCCTGGGCCCCTTCCTGGTATGTATGCCCCTCCATCCTGGGCCCCTTCCTGGTATGTATGCCCCTCCATCCTGGGCCCCTTCCTGGTAGATATGCCCCTCCATCCTGGGCTCCTTCCCGGTACATATGCCCCTCCATCCTGGGCTCCTTCCTGGTATGTATGCCCCTCCTTCCTGGGCCCCTTCCTGGTATGTAGGCTCCTCCATCCTGGGCCCCTTCCTGGTACAGTTAGGGCCAGAAATATTTGGACAGTGACACAAGTTTTGTTATTTTAGCTGTTTACAAAAACATGTTCAGAAATACAATTATATATATAATATGGGCTGAAAGTGCACACTCCCAGCTGCAATATGATAGTTTCCACATCCAAATCGGAGAAAGGGTTTAGGAATCATAGCTCTGTAATGCATAGCGTCCTCTTTTTCAAGGGACCAAAAGTAATTGGACAATGGACTCTAAGGGCTGCAATTAACTCTGAAGGCGTCTCCCTCGTTAACCTGTAATCAATGAAGTAGTTAAAAGGTCAGGGGTGGATTCCAGGTGTGTGGTTTTGCATTTGGAAGCTGTTGCTGTGAGCAGACAACATGCGGTCAAAGGAACTCTCAATTGAGGTGAAGCAGAACATCCTGAGGCTGAAAAAAAAGAAAAAATCCATCAGAGAGATAGCAGACATGCTTGGAGTAGCAAAATCAACAGTTGGGTACATTCTGAGAAAAAAGGAATTGACTGGTGAGCTTGGGAACTCAAAAAGGCCTGGGCGTCCACGGATGACAACAGTGGTGGATGATGGCCGCATACTTAATTTGGTGAAGAAGAACCAGTTCACAACATCAACTGAAGTCCAGAACACTCTCAGTGAAGTAGGTGTATCTGTCTCTAAGTCAACAGTAAAGAGAAGACTCCATGACAGTAAATACAAAGGGTTCACATCTAGATGCAAACCATTCATCAATACCAAAAATAGACAGGCCAGAGTTAAATTTGCAGAAAAACACCTCAAGAAGCCAGCTCAGTTCTGGAAAAGTATTCTATGGACAGATGAGACAAAGATCAACCTGTACCAGAATGATGGGAAGAAAAAAGTTTGGAGAAGAAAGGGAACGGCACATGATCCAAGGCACACCACATCCTCTGTAAAACATGGTGGAGGCAACGTGATGGCATGGGCATGCATGGCTTTCAATGGCACTGGGTCATTTGTGTTTATTGATGACATAAGAGCAGACAAGAGTAGCCGGATGAATTCTGAAGTGTACCGGGATATACTTTCAGCCCAGATTCAGCCAAATGCTGCAAAGTTGATTGGACGGCGCTTCATAGTACAGATGGACAATGACCCCAAGCATACAGCCAAAGCTACCCAGGAGTTCATGAGTGCCAAAAAGTGGAACATTCTGCAATGGCCAAGTCAATCTCCAAATCTAAACCCAATTGAGCATGCATTTCACTTGCTGAAATCCAGACTTAAGACGGAAAGACCCACAAACAAGCAAGACCTGAAGGCTGCGGCTGTAAAGGCCTGGCAAAGCATTAAGAAGGAGGAAACCCAGCGTTTGGTGATGTCCATGGGTTCCAGACTTAAGGCAGTGATTGCCTCCAAAGGATTTGCAACAATATATTGAAAATAAAAATATTTTGTTTGGGTTATGTTTATTTGTCCAATTACTTTTGACCTCCTAAAATGTGGAGTGTTTGTAAAGAAATGTGTACAATTCCTACATTTTCTATCAGATATTTTTGTTCAACCCTTCAAATTAAACGTTACAATCTGCACTTGAATTCTGTTGTAGAGGTTTCATTTCAAATCCAATGTGGTGGCATGCAGAGCCCAACTCGCGAAAATTGTGTCACTGTCCAAACATTTCTGGCCCTAACTGTATGTATGCCCCTCCATCCTGGGCCCCTTCCTGGTATGTTGGCCCCTCCATCCTGGGCCCCTTCCTGGTATGTTGGCCCCTCCATCCTGGGCCCCTTCCTGGTAGATATGCCCCTCCGTCCATGGAGAACATGTCGTCGGGGCGGCTACCGGTATATTCACATTGTACCGTACAGACATCTCATGTGGGTTTCCTCCTGGTCACCAGGTTCTGCCCGATGGCTCTTATATCAAACGTGGATCTGACAAGATAAATTATTTCACCATGATTGCGGTGAGGGTTGGCATGCTGCAGGACGAGGTGCTGGAGGCGCTGATGAAGGCCTGCACCATCTCTGTCCGATACTCGGCTGTCAGACGCCAATCGGAGTTAAAGCCGGGGTAAGTCTGCCGTGTATTTGTCGCCAGGAACCTATGTCTACATTTTAAGTCAAGTTTTTTTAAACTTCTATTCAGCCATTAAAAGGGATATTCCATCTCTAAGATCCTATCCCAATATGTAGTAGGTGTAATCATAATATTAGCAAATACCTACAATTAGAAATGTAGTATAGTTCTTCTGATTTGCTATGTTGTTTACCCCATGTGGAGGGTATTGCAGTAGCTTCGGTATCCATGGTTATGACCACTAACTGTCACTATATGAGAAGTTTCCATGGTTGCGCCTAAAGTTACTTCAATGCCCTGCACATGGGATAAGTGACATAGTGAATCAGAAGAACTATACATTTCTAATCGGAGGTATTTAGCTACTATTATCATTATTACAACTACTATATATTGGCATAGGATATTGGAGATAGGTATACCCCATTAAATAAGCAATCACATTTTTTTTTTTGGATAACAAATAGCAACCATAACTGTCACCCAACTTTTTTTTTTTTTTTTAATATCCGAATTAAAAACTTCCATAGTCCTGTGTAATATAGACAGTCTTATCAGTGACTTTGCATCAACTTCTAGTGACATCATAGGTTCACTTGGTGACATCACTCGTACTTGTTTATGCTCCATAATGGTAGCCTCTGCTTAAAGGGGTTGTCCACTTTCTGTTATTGATCTGTTGAAATGTTAAGTGTGAAGTGTACAATCTCCCTGCGGCGCCTCCGCAGGGGAAATAAGTAATAACATGGTTCTAACTGAAATGAATGAGATATCTGTGCAATTCATAGGACACCAGAGAGGATGAGTTTTACTAAATAATTACTCCCTGAAATGGTAGTTGAAAATTGGTTTTCTAAACTATACAATCCATTGTAGCTTAAGGGGAATGTGTCATCAGAAAATTATCAATTGTTTAAATGTAATTTTAATTTTTCATATCACAATTTGTATTAAAATTAGAAATGTTAAAACTTTCACACTGACCATGATGGTCTTTTATTTATTTTTTTTAAATTTTTTTAAGACTAACTTCCTCTATTGGGAAATTCACAGGTACATTAGCAACACAAAACCTGTTTTGTGTGGGGTGTTTTTTTTTAATATATATATTTTTTTAATACAGCTCTTTTTGTGCCGACACATCCCCTTTAAATAGAAACTAAAGCTTTTCCCGTAGTAGAATAATTGTATGAAAACATCAGACACTTCAATTGTGGTCACATTTTTATGTTCATTATTTTTTTTTTCCCTAATTTTTCTGATCTTTATTAATTTTTTCCCGTAGGGACCGAGAACCAAAAATCCTTGACTACCAAACTCAGCAGCAAAAACTTTTACCCATGGTGGCAACCTGTTATTCCATCCATTTCACAGCCAAATATGTGGCAAAATTTTATGACGAAGTGTACGGCGAGATCCGGAAGGAGAACTTCAGCTTGCTTCCCGAGGTACCATGATGGTTTTTGTTAAAATCTTGTATTTTGGCAATAGAATGTGAATAAAGATCTGATATACAGTATATATGTGCACTACGAACCAAACATTGCATTACTTTAGATAAAAAAAAAATTATAAAAAAACTGCATGGAAAACAGTGTCCCCATTGAATGGCACCTATACCTTATTGTTGGTCCCTTGTGGGCTGCAGAAAAAAATGATTTCTCTGCCAGTGCAGAATTCAAGAACACAACTAATCCATTCATATAAGTTGAGCTGAAAGGCGATTATACCATGAACAACCTATGATAAGTGAGGATTCAACTGGTGGCACCCGCACTTATCACCAAAACAGGGTTATTAAATTTCAATAGGAATATAAATGCAGCATAAATATAAATAATGCAGCATTAACTATGTGTGTATTCACTATATGAATAATAGAAATACTATCAATAAGGTGAATAACCAGAAATAAAAAAATATATATGATATTTTATTGATTTATATAAGAAGTGATTTTTTAAAAATAGGAAACAGGGGAAGGGAGCCATACAGAATGAAAATTCACAATAAAATGTATAGAGAGTGGGTATAGTATTAATGGAAACATGTTCCCCAAGTTCTGTGTATAAATATGGTACAGGTTCATTAAAAATGCAAGTTAATGTTAAATTGAGGGTCTCTAATACTTACCATTTACCTGTCAACAAACATTAAAAAGGCAAACATGCCATGCGAATAACAGAAGAAAAAGAAAACCCCAGGACTCGAAACGTATGGAATATGATAGTTATATTCCCAGAATTAAATTTTATAGGCCTAGTACTTCTTGAGAAAGCCACCTGGCGAAACGTACGTCGGAGTCCTGAGCTTTCTTTTCTCGTGTTGTTCCCCATTACTTGGTATGTCTGTATTGATCTATACGGAGGATATTCTACACTTGCCATTCTGTCCATTTGACAATTATTTGTAAGCATAGAAAATACTCATTACATATCAAGACAGACATGCCATGTAATAGGGAATAACAGGAAACATAACCTCAAGACTCCAACGTACGTTTCGCCAGATGGCTTTCTCAAGGAGCGCTAGACCTATAAAATGTAATTCTAGGAATAGAACTATCATTTTCTGTCCTGGGTTTTTTTTTTTCTGTCTTATTCCTATGTGTGTTTGCCTTTTTGGTATGTATTGAGGGTCTGTTATACTTGCCGTTTAGTTGTATTTTTAAATGGTCCTGTTACCATATTTATACACAGACCTATAAATTTAATTCTCTAAGTTGGTCCGCTCTAGATTTGAATGAAGCGACATGCAATCGTGGTCCGTGAACTGGGACTTGAAGAATAAAATAAGTAGAGCGCCTCTGTTTAAAACTATGGGCACTGCGTCTGAGCTCCTTTTGCCTGTGCCACCATATGATTCTGCATTATTAGTAACCTGTTGGGACCTGGTCACCCTGATACGACTCTATAAAAATATCTTCTAGACTGTATAACACACTTTTGTCCTCTCCATACTTTTAGCTCCATGCTCTCACATCCGGAATCAAGGCTTTTGCAACAGAGATAAGTTCCAATGGCGTAGAAATTTGCCGCAAAGCATGTGGTGGCCACGGCTACTCCCTGTACAGCGGTATACCCAGCCTCTACACCAGGATTTGTGCCTCATGTACTTACGAAGGAGAGAATACCGTCCTGCACTTGCAGGTGGCGAGGTACTGCTAAGGAACGAGATCTGATATTACTTTGTTATTTTTATGTTTTTAAGTTTTCATTTATTTATGTTCTAGATTTTTGCTTAAATGTTTTGCTGGCGCCCAGTCAGGGACACCATTACCAACCAGCACCGCCTATCTCTCCTCTCCACCTGCCGGCGGCTGCCATGCGAGGACGCCCGCTGACTTCCTGAATCCAGAGGTGTACTTGAAGGCGTACGAGCACAGGGCGTACAGGTAAATGGAGGTTGTCACACGACTTTACTAACTTTTAAGAATGTTTTAACTCCCAGGATTTTTTTTTCCCCTCCAAAAAAACAAACAAAAAAAAACAACAAAAAACATTACAAGAGGGTCTCAATGTGGACTATACAAACTACCCTTGCACAGGAATTTTGCTTTCCAGCTGTGATTTTGGAGGTTAAAAGAAGGGGGGATCCCAAAATATTCAGGATGATTAGGAGGTAATGGTGATGGGGACTGGCGGACAGATCAAATACTCCCTCCAAACATAAGGAATTGGAGCAATGCCTACTTAAAGTAGTTATCCCCCAAAAATACATAAGATACAGGTGATCAGTGCATGATCACTGGGGGTCTGACTGCTGGTATTCCCACCAATCCCCAAAACGGGGTCCCAATAGTCCCCCGTCTGAATGGGGCACATGCTATTATTGCTCCATTACTGTCCATACAAGGGTCGCACATGCTCCATTTTCTTCATTCTATGCACATAGTGAACTTTGTCACATCCCCTTTCATTTTGGGGGCTCAGCGAGGGTCTCTGCAGCCAGAACTGTAAACTTCTCATTCCCCCCGATAAATCGGTGATTAATGTTCTTTATGGGACAACGATTTTGAAAGGGAAACGATCATCCAAAAACGGAACATGTACTCACCGGGACCGGATGCAAAATCATTATCTGGTTCCGACAACCATCACTCCCCACTAACATTTTAGTGCCGCGTTCTTATGTGGCGGAGGGGCTGTTGTGAAATCGTATATATAATTTATATTTTTCAGTCTCGTCGCATCTGCAGCAAACAAAATGCAGAGCCTGTTGAAGTCGGGGTCTGAGCAATATGTGGCGTGGAACAGAACATCCGTTGAGCTTGTGAAAACCTCAATAGTAAGTATGTGCTCACATTTACTGCCTGGCTACTTGACGTCGGGAGGCAGGAAAAAAAAAACCTTTTCTTGTTTATATCCCTTTGAGGATGGAGTGGCCTTACGCATGGTTGACCGCTGCTCCATTCATGCTCTGCTGAGCGCTTTTTTTCAGGAGTGGTGGTGGAGAGTCTGACCCGGTGGTCGGTCGAGCGTCGGACCCGGTGGTCGGTCGAGCGTCGGACCCGGTGGTCGGTCGAGCGTCGGACCCGGTGGTCGGTCGAGCGTCGGACCCGGTGGTCGGTCGAGCGTCGGACCCGGTGGGCGGTCGAGCTTCTGACCCGGTTGGCGGTCGAGCTTCTGACCCGGTGGGCGGTCGAGCGTCGGACCCGGTGGGCGGTCGAGCGTCGGACCCGGTGGGCGGTCGAGCGTCGGACCCGGTGGGCGGTCGAGCGTCGGACCCGGTGGGCGGTCGAGCGTCGGACCCGGTGGTCGGTCGAGCGTCGGACCCGGTGGTCGGTCGAGCGTCGGACCCGGCGGGCGGTCGAGCGTCGGACCCGGCGGGCGGTCGAGCTTCTGACCCGGCGGGCGGTCGAGCTTCTGACCCGGCGGGCGGTCGAGCTTCTGACCCGGCGGGCGGTCGAGCTTCTGACCCGGTGGGCGGTCGAGCGTCTGACCCGGTGGGCGGTCGAACTTTGAACCTGGTGGTCGGTCAGGCTTCTGACCTGGGGGGGTCAGTCGAGCATCTAACCTGGTGCTCCATCCTGGGCTAAAATTTCCCCCTTATATCAACCCGCGCAAGTCCTAGCGGTTGGACCTAAACCAGTCAATAAGTGATTCCCTTAAGGAATGCAAGAACTCTGACCTTGTCCTCTGTCTTTTAGGCGCATTCACATTTGTTGACAGTGAAGATTTTCATCTCGGCTCTGAATTTGGTCTCCGATCATCCTGAGATTAAGGTCGTCCTGAAGCGACTGTGTGACCTGTATGCGTTGCATGGGATATTCACAAGTGCTGGGGACTTCCTCCAACATGGCTACCTATCAGGGAAACAGCTGGACATGGCCACAACTGCTTACCTGGGGCTCCTGGCTGAGCTGCGGTGAGCGCAATATTTGGTGCATAGCGTTGTACAGGGATTTTGAAGAAATATTTCAATGTAAATTATTTTTCCCCTTTTTATCTGCAGGAAAGATGCTGTTCTACTTGTCGATGCGTTTGATTTTACAGATGACCAGTTGTTATCAGCTATCGGGACCTATGATGGGAATGTATACCATAACCTGCTGGAGTGGGCACAGAAAAACCCTGAGAACAAAAAGGTGATGGTGGCCTAGTTCTGGAATTGTGACCAATACTATCTTCTTCAAGATCTGCAGTCATCCTGTCAAAGGACAGATAAAAGTCATAACCAAGTAGGATCCCTTTAAGAAAAATAAAAAAAAAGCAATTTTATATATCCAATAAGAAAGTTGATCCCTTTTTCTCTCACATCTAGAAGTGCACTGAGGCGTGACTATGCACAACTAGCTCCTCAGCCTCACGCTGTATTCCCTGCCTAGCGCCTCTACCCTCTGGTTGATTGACAGGTTGTTTGCCCCCTGCACACGGCAGGGAATACAGCGTGAGACCGAGGCGCTGTAAGCAGATCATCACGCAACGATGTTCCTCCAAACACATACAGAACTTCAAAATGTAATTTCTCGCTGCTAGACTCATCACTTTAAGATCAACTTCCTTATTGTCCTTTGTTGGAGAAAGCGTGGTAGTGGTTAGCGGGGTGGTAATACCCCTTTAAATCCCCTATAACAAAAGTTCTGCCTCTGCTTGTGTAGATTTTCAATTGACTAAGGAAACCTTAGGCTGCGTTCACATGTTGAGGCCGCAATGTGGCTTTTTTTTTTCTTGCTGGAACAATTTTCTACAGTTTTCAAAACAAAAAAAGACAGTGTGAGCATAGTCTTACAGACCAGACAATGCTTCTGTCACGACACAGCTGTCGGGTGACCCAAGACCAGGGGCTCCTTCTCTGTTCTTAACACTTGGGGGCGCCCTAGCTCGCCCTGTTCCTCGAGATACTTCTGAAGGTGAAGATGTCAGGGCCTCTACCCTTGCCTAAACTCCCTCCGTCTGTTCTCTTCCCCCACCCACGGAAGAGGGGGCGCTACTGTGCACTGTAATACACCAATGCGACAAAGAAGGAAACACAGAAAATTACAGGCATGCAAAATATTCATTCACATGTAACCGCCGAATGCATCGGGGCATGGAGGTAGGGGAATAAACCAAAATAGGGGATAAGGAATTACCACTCATACAAACCAAACAACAATCACTGATAACTCCTCCAACTCGCCTTCTCATAAGAACTCCTCTCCCTCTATTAGCCATGCAGCAAATGCTAGCTCTGACAAGGATTTGTAACAGAGCCCAGATTATAAAGGGAGCGGCTAACCGAGCTCAGCTGTGAGCACAGGGATTTCCAACATGGCCGATTAACCCCTGTTCTGCCAGAAGAAAGAAACATTTAAAATTAAGGAGAAGTTCTTCTCAGCACTGGAGTAGGAGCAATGAGATGTTGCGTTCTTCTGGCTCCACACTGTCGCGGTAACCCTGTGACAGCTCCCTGATAGGGAAAAGTATGTGAATGGGTAGGAAGAAAGTAGCCTCTTTGCACCACATGCATCTAGAATTCAGTGTCTGATCCTTTTAATGAGTCTCTACCCGTGACTTATGCCCCAAAAAAACCACCCCACCAGGTGCAGATTTCAGTTGGAGACACCTTTTAGTGAGCAGAACTGCAGGGGTTACATGTTCTCTCTGCAGGAGACACCAGCAGTCCAGATACAATACTGATTCTCCTCTGCTATATGTGACCCTGGCCTCACTTTTTTTTATTATTTATTCTCGCAGGTGAATCCAGTGTTTGAGACCTACCTGAAGCCATACATGCAAAGCAACCAATCCAAATTATGAAGAGGATGCTCCTACAAGACCCTAGATGCTGCAGGAAGTTTTTTTTTTCGTTTTGCTTGCAGTTCTTACCAGCCGCTGATACTGGCAGCTTCGATACATTTTTTATATTGTAATACATAAGAGTGGCGGGAAAGGACCCAAGACCTCGCCTCTACTGGCGTTGGCCAACGTCTGGAAGCAGAAAATGAATTCATCTGGACTTGGGTCTTGTGAACCCCCGAAACTGCCCTCTTTGTGGCAAATGTCACGATTGTCCCACAGCGTCGTGTGCAGAAGGAAAATAGAATGTGAAAACTAAACTAAATCCATAATAACGTGTCCTGAGTGTCGACTGCGATCTCATGTGCAATTGTATAAAAAGAAAAAAAAATATATTGTATAATGCCAATAATAAGATTATAGGTTTATTCCCTTCTTCAGAGATGGATATGGCCGGCTAGTGCCGCTCTTGCTATACTTTGTTGACTTGTATTGCAGTGATGACCGCTGCAGCCAATCACTGTTCTCAGCGGTACACATTTACATCACTGCTGAAGTCAGTAATTGGCTGCAGAACTCGTGGCACATCACAGCAGCTGCGGCACAAGTCAACAAAGACTGTTGGGACCACCAAAGAAAGGTACTGAAGAAGTAGTGGGGTATTTACTAGGTTATTTCTTTACTTTTTAAAGTGGTTCTACTAAATCCTGGACTACTCTTGCGCAGGTAGCCTCTTCTCCTGTTCCGTCCGTGGATCTAGTACCGTTCTGGCAGTTGGCGCTGGTTCCAGAAGCAACGGCTTAACCATCTGGATGTCATGGGACCGCTGAAACCTACGATTGGCTGCAGTGGTCAAGTGAGTCAAACACCGTGTCTTCAGACGTCCTGTGCCAGTCATCCCAGCACTGCAGCCAATCACCATTCTCGGCAACCCTGTGACATCTGCACGGTTCATTGCTTCTAGAGCTAGTGCCAACCACCCAATCTGCCAGCGCGGGGTCTACGGTCCCCCCAGAATAAAGCATCTATAAAGCAGACGATCTGGATTGTGACCTGAACAGGAATCTTTTATTAGAATATCTTACGCAGGCAATACATTATTTCATAATTAACCAGATTTACAAATTGATTAATTCCACCATTTCTGTCTGAAGACTATCTAGAAAAACGAAAAGGTCTAATCTGAGAATAAAGAGGGGTTTGTACATTTGAATCTGCATAGATTCGGCTATGAGACCTGTATGCTAATACTGACGTATGTGCGGACAGCGCCCAATAGAAAACCTTCCCCGACCTTCAGGCTAAATATTGGTGATTACCGCCGGTGCGGTGAACGTGACCATCATGTCTCGACTCCATTTCATGCACTAAATACGGAAATAATGGTGGTCCACTGATGGGTAAAAGGGGCACTACGTGGTATCTGCTGGAGGAGTCTGAACGGAGCGATGGTCTAAAGTGCGCCCGACCAATCCTCTATGGCTGTAGACGATACGGACGAGCGCTGCACTTGCAGTTTCCGCCAGCGCCGCTGATGCCGTCCAGCAATCGGAGTCCTACTGACTTTGCATTGAACACACATTTAGTGGAAAAGTGATTCATGATTCGGAATACCCCTTAGGACTCATCCAGACGTCCGTGAGAATCGCTCAGATCACGGATCCCAACCGTTATGAGGCTATCGCGCTCAGATCAGCAGAGCCGCGGCCAGTCTGTGCGGAGCGATCCGTGCTCGGACCAATTTGCAGACATCTGAATGAGCCTTTAAATGCATTTTTTTTTTACAACAGCACACTACTCCCCTGTTTCCAGTTTGTTGGTGGCGGCGCGCTTTCGACACACAATTTTGGTTGGCGCCATCTTTGAGCCGCGTTGTGCGCATTCCGATGCTGCGAGAAGAGGCATCTTTGCTTTGCAGTGACATGAGGCTGACAGGTTCCTGCAAATCATCAAGCCGCAGAACATGTAAATGCCGAGTGTCTAGGAAACCGGCCACTTCTGATAGATAGACTGCAGCGGCGGCCGGTAACCTAAACAATGAGCGGTAAACGATAAAATCAAAAATCTTTCCCTTCCTTATTATAAGTCAGTGGGGTCCATTAGGTGCCACCAGATGGATCTGAATTGGGAAGAGAACCCATTTCATTAATGGTAGCTGCCGGTACAAAGTTTTAACCAAGTAAATGTAAACTTTCCAGTGGTGGAATGTTTCAACTTTTTTTTCTCCCTAATACATTACAATTGGTCCTGACCAACCAAAGACGTGGCCATGATCGCACAAAATAATTGGTTGGATGGTCACAATTACCCACCCATGGCCACCTTGTGCAAACCCATCAGGGTATTTCTTGACGCCGTTATCTGCCTGGGCCTTATCCTAAAATAACGGATACCAATATGGCAGCACCGGCTGTCGATCCGCATCATGTCGGCCGTGATTAGCGAATGTCCCGTTAGCGTAATTGGCGACAGTGGTTGTAAATTGCCGAGTCTTCTAAGGTACGCCCAAATGGCAAAAAAGAAAAAGTAGGCGCGCACTTACCCTGTTGCGGTGAATATCACTTTATTAGGACATATAAACAAACGGATAGCAGGGAGGGATAGGGTCAGCCACGGACAACGATCGTTTCGTGCTCTACGGCACTTCAACGGGTCCTCAAAGGTACGCCGCCAATGGCTTCTGCTCAAAGTCTCTCCCGCAAATTTGTTCTCTAACTTATTCAAGGTCAAATTTCGGAACGTCTACAAAAATTGATCATAAAGACGAAACTTCAGATTCTCCCCGAAGTTCCAGCACTAATCATCGGCCCGCGTTACCAACGTGAGGGTTCACATATCAGTATTAGGGGGTGGAGGAGGGTAATGTGCATTTCGGGTCGGAAGCCAATGTGGAAGCATGGAAGTTCCTCCATGTCTGGGCACATGCATACGTGCTGGGGAACAGGACGATGGAGGAGTTACGTTAGCGAGGCGATCCAGTTAATAAATAGGGATGTGCGCAGGCGCGGACGGGTCATCGGGGAGCCCGCATCAGTCATCCGTCTTCCTCGCTAGTCTGCAAAAAGTCCAGTTGTGCTCCACCGTGTTCTCGTTGGCCCGCTCGCTCATGTGGTGCACCCGCGTGTTCCGGATTGTGAAACCTTGCTTTGTGATATACTCCATCAGGTGGACCCTTAGGGAGACCTCCTGGTGGTAGTCGCACGGCCCGAAAGTAAACGAGACCTGGCAATCCCGAGTGTCCATCATGTGCTTATTCCATTTAGTGAAATGGTTGGCGATGCCCTCCAGTAACGCGTGCACCTTGGTGGTGATCGTCAGCTGGGTGATGATTACGGCCACCGGGTTGGAATACTTGGACAGTTTCCTCGTGCTGGACAGTTCCACCACTTCTTCAAAAGTGTCCGTGGGGTACAAAGGTTTGGGGTCATTGAGGCATTGTATTAAGGGTTCGATCTGGAAGAAATCGGCTTCTTTCCGCAGCAGATCGAACTCTTTGAAGTCTACGGGCAGAGTGAGTTCTGACGTCCGGAGGAAGTTCAGGACGTAGCGGAAAAGGGATCCATCGCGGTCAATGAAGTAATTGCCCTGGGAGTCCCTGGCGGTGGGGAAGTCGCCGCGGAACATCGCGCCCAACATGGAATCCGGATAACGGGTCAGTGTTGAGAGTGAGGTGGTGTACACGTGGCCCCCGACATTCAGTGTGACGGGATCGGTCATCTAAGAGACAGAATGACATTATTTAAAGGCTCACAGCAATAAAAACCTATTGGAGTCTTAAAGGGGTTTCCAGGACTTCCATACTAATAACTAGAGTTGGTGCAAATCGATTTGCAGGACCAGATCCAACGGTGAGAATCTCCCGGGATCCGCGGCTCTTCTATTGACTAGCCAGCCTGGTATGACGTACATGTGACATCGTGCCAGGATGGCGAATCAAGTCAAGAGCCGGGAGGTAGGCGGAAGTTCTTGGGGGTCCCGTACAGTGACCACAGATTACCAGTGTCTCCGAGGGACCTGGTCCTGCACCAACTTTACTGATGACGGTTGGGTCCTGACACTCGGTGTCACCGACGATCAGAAGCTTACAGCTCCAAGGTGGTCGGATGTACCCACTGTAAGGAGCCGGGACCCCTCAGACCCATACACAGCACAGTGGTTGTTTTCTGGTACTGGAGCTCAGCTCCTATTTAAGTGAATGTGAACTGAGCTACGGTACCCGAATTGTTATGACCTGGTGGTTAGGAGCACCCGGAATGACCTGATAGTTAAACCTCATACAGGACGAGCTCTGGGATGTGGGAGCTCTGCTGACCGCAAGCCCTAATCCTATCACACACACTAGAAATAGCCGTGGAGCGCTCCTGACCAGACCTAGGCGCCTCGTCACAGCCTAAGAACTATCTAGCCCTAGAGATAGAAAATAAAGTCTACCTTGCCTCAGAGAAATTCCCCAAAGGTAAAGGAAGCCCCCCACATATATTGACTGTGATTAAAGATGAAAGTCACAAACGCAGAAATGAAACAAGTTTCAGCAAAGGGAGGCCAGACTTACTAAATAGACAGAGGATAGGAAAGGTAACTTTGCGATCAGCACAAAAAACTACAAAAGACCACGCAGAGTGTGCAAAAAAGACCTCCGCACCGACTCACGGTGAGGAGGGGCCACTCTGCATCCCAGAGCTTCCAGCTAGCAAGACAAAATCATGATAACCAGCTGGACAAGAAAACAGTGAACAAATAAAGACTATCGGGAACTAAGCTAATGCAGGAGAAGGCAGGTCACCAGAGAGATCCAGGAGCGAACTGAACCAATGCAAAAACATTGACAGCTGGCATGGAGTAACGATCTGAGAGGAGATAAATAGAGCAGCCAACCAAAGGATAAACCACGTCACCTGTGTAAGGAGCCTCAGAAGCAGCAGCTTCACTCACAGCCACCAGAGGGAGTCCATGGACAGAACTCGCCGAAGTACCATTCACGACCACAGGAGGGAGCTCGACAACAGAATTCACAACACCGAATATTGCCCCTACACAGTGTACGGTGCGGTGGAAGCTGCAAACATCAGATCACTGCGGCGGCCAAGTGTCAAACCCCCACCAATATGGATGACCCCTCCTAAGCATAGACTAGCAATATCAAAGTCTTGGAAAACCCCGTTAAATAGTGACGGTATAGGAAATCCTGGCCCACTCCCTCTGGTTATAAACATGGATGGCCAAGCCTGTGCTGTAAGTGAGAAGAAGAAACAAAAAAATGTCTGGAGGAGACTTGTATCCCTACAGAAACAAAAGAAAAAAAGAATCGGGCATATCAAAGTTCAACATGCCCAATCCCTGGGATCTGCCATTGGGAAGAATCAGGACGTCATCATACTCGTTATATGGTCAGTGCGTCCTGCCAAATTCAACACGTTTATCTGACTTTCCTCTAAAGGGCGTCACCTGCACACACAGCATTTCACAGCCGGGAACAGTCTTCACTTACTTCGTTCCGCCCCAAGTATCCCCAGTCTCCATTATCCATTTGATCAAATGACTGATGCTTGGAATGAACCCGACGCTTGAATGCTGAGGAATGCATACACCGATCGGAGTCCTGCGCCTGCAAAACACATCAAAGGATTTCCACATTAGAATCATTACAGTCTTAAAATCTGTAGACATCTTCGAGGGGGAAAAGGAGGTGGATGCATTTTTGGCAAAAAAAAAAAAAAGAATAAATCTTTTTTTTTTTTTGCAGTGTCTACTGTTGATTGTAGAATGAGCTAAATAAGAATCGTTCAGTGAGCTTGTTCTTATAAGCGAATTAATAACTCTTATCTTTCTTATTCTGGGCTTCTCTCAGCTGATTCATAACAACGAAGTGCAGCGCCAGCTTCCTGTGGACATAAGTCATTAGAAGGAGGTATAAACTCTCTGTACGGGGCTTATAAAGTCATCAATGCTACACTGTCTATTGCCGGCTGCTGAGTTAATGGAGAATCCTTCAGTGAGCTTGTTCTGATAAGCGAGTTAATAAATCTTATCTTTCTTATTAGGGGTTTCTCTCAATTGATTCATAACCACGAAGTGCAGCGCCAGCTTCCTGTGGACATGAATCATTAGAAGGAGGTATAAACTCTCTGAACGGGGCTTATGAAGTCATCAATGCTACACTGTCTATTGCCGGCTGCTGACTGAGTTAATGGAGAATCCTTCAGTGAGCTCACTCTAAAGTCAGCGGATCTCGGTCCGAGCATGAACCACTGCCTGGCCGCGGGTCTCCTATCCCGAGTATGACAGCTTCATATATTTCTAGGAGGTGGTGACACTCGTGACCAGTCCAGGCCTTGCAGTCTATGCTCAGGCCGAGATCCACGGACGTCCGCATGAGCCCTTAGAATGAGCTCGCTGAATGATTCTCCGTTAACTCATTCTGCTACAGGAAGGCTATGGAAGGCAAAAGTGCAACATTTCTAATGAAGCCCAATAGCAAACACGATTTTAACCTAAAATACATGCATTAAAGTAAAAAAAAAAAATTACATTATAAAATTAAAAAAAAAAAAAAATCCCCAAAAGTAAAACAAATACAAAGATAAAAAAAAACCATAGGGTATCACCGAGTGCAGTAATTATTTGCAGGGTTTTCTCACGACGTCCGTCCAGTCCAGTGCATCAGTCCTCGTCCGGACGAACGCGTTGATCCAGATATCACAGAAGGATGGAAACCTGGAATAAAAAGGTGGAAGTGATGGAGCAGGAGGTTCAGACCACGGACATCTCTGCCGGCAGGAGCAGGACCCTTCCAGCTGGGCAGTCATCCATTTCATGCTCTGAAAACCGTGCAGGTGCAGTCTCCTCCTATCACCGAGTTAAAGAGGAACCTAACATTTGCCATAAATCATTTATTACCTGGAGTAAAAGCCGCCGTTCTCCTGAATCCGGCGTTGTTCTTCTTTTCTTCCTGCGCCTCTGCGTTCCCTAGATACGGCCCCATCTGCATTCTTTAGAAATGTAGCCCTTTTTACCAAGTGGGTGTGGTCATCAACTCTTCTTCTTGACGACGACCCCCATTTGGCTAACAAGACAAGATTTACAAGCAGGGAAGAAGAGGTCGTATCTCAGGAACAGAGAGGGGCAGGAACAAAAAAAAAAAAAAAATGACGCCGTATTCAGGAGAACAGCGCCATTTACACCAGGTAAAAGAAAGTTACATATGAACAGAGTGGATGACCCCTTTAAGAAAACATTCTTCAAATTAACGGAAATCTTGAATTTAGGCCATAATCCTAGTTTGGTGTTACTCCTATTTTTCATAGTTATATTAAAAGAACAAACAAAAAAAAACCCCAAAACATTTCATTCTTGTCTTGTGGCACTTGTTACCTTTACTGGCAAAATAGAAATATAAGACTTCTGGCAAAGGAATCGTTTTTCAGTAAAAAAGTCTTTCTTTATTTAGAAATATTCAGCGATAAAAAACAACAACATAGGAACCCCCCATAGGCCTGACGCGCTTCAGACCCAGTAAAAACAGGCCTTCCTCAGAGGATCAGCAATGTATGTACACAGTGACTGCACCAGCAGAATAGTGAGTGCAGCTCTGGGGTATAATACGGGATGTAACTTGGGATCAGTAATGTAATGTATGTACACAGTGACTGCACCAGCAGAATAGTGAGTGCATCTCTGGGGTATAATACAGGATGTAACTCAGGATCAGTAATGTAATGTATGTACACAGTGACTGCACCAGCAGAATAGTGAGTGCAGCTCTGGGGTATAATACAGGATGTAACTCAGGATCAGTAATGTAATGTATGTACACAGTGACTGCACCAGCAGAATAGTGAGTGCAGCTCTGGGGTATAATACAGGATGTAACTCAGGATCAGTAATGTAATGTATGTACACAGTGACTGCACCAGCAGAATAGTGAGTGCAGCTCTGGGGTATAATACAGGATGTAACTCAGGATCAGTAATGTAATGTATGTACACAGTGACTGCACCAGCAGAATAGTGAGTGCAGCTCTGGAGTATAATACAGGATGTAACTCAGGATCAGTAATGTAATGTATGTACACAGTGACTGCACCAGCAGAATAGTGAGTGCAGCTCTGGGGTATAATACAGGATGTAACTCAGGATCAGTAATGTAATGTATGTACACAGTGACTGCACCAGCAGAATAGTGAGTGCAGCTCTGGAGTATAATACAGGATGTAACTCAGGATCAGTAATGTAATGTATGTACACAGTGACTGCACCAGCAGAATAGTGAGTGCAGCTCTGGGGTATAATACAGGATGTAACTCAGGATCAGTAATGTAATGTATGTACACAGTGACTGCACCAGCAGAATAGTGAGTGCAGCTCTGGAGTATAATACAGGATGTAACTCAGGATCAGTAATGTAATGTATGTACACAGTGACTGCACCAGCAGAATAGTGAGTGCAGCTCTGGGGTATAATACAGGATGTAACTCAGGATCAGTAATGTAATGTATGTACACAGTGACTGCACCAGCAGAATAGTGAGTGCAGCTCTGGGGTATAATACAGGATGTAACTCAGGATCAGTAATGTAATGTATGTACACAGTGACTGCACCAGCAGAATAGTGAGTGCAGCTCTGGGGTATAATACAGGATGTAACTCAGGATCAGTAATGTAATGTATGTACACAGTGACTGCACCAGCAGAATAGTGAGTGCAGCTCTGGAGTATAATACAGGATGTAACTCAGGATCAGTAATGTAATGTATGTACACAGTGACTGCACCAGCAGAATAGTGAGTGCAGCTCTGGGGTATAATACAGGATGTAACTCAGGATCAGTAATGTAATGTATGTACACAGTGACTGCACCAGCAGAATAGTGAGTGCAGCTCTGGAGTATAATACAGGATGTAACTCAGGATCAGTAATGTAATGTATGTACACAGTGACTGCACCAGCAGAATAGTGAGTGCAGCTCTGGGGTATAATACAGGATGTAACTCAGGATCAGTAATGTAATGTATGTACACAGTGACTGCACCAGCAGAATAGTGAGTGCAGCTCTGGAGTATAATACAGGATGTAACTCAGGATCAGTAATGTAATGTATGTACACAGTGACTGCACCAGCAGAATAGTGAGTGCAGCTCTGGGGTATAATACAGGATGTAACTCAGGATCAGTAATGTAATGTATGTACACAGTGACTGCACCAGCAGAATAGTGAGTGCAGCTCTGGAGTATAATACAGGATGTAACTCAGGATCAGTAATGTAATGTATGTACACAGTGACTGCTCCAGCAGAATAGTGAGTGCAGCTCTGGGGTATAATACAGGATGTAACTCAGGATCAGTAATGTAATGTATGTACACAGTGACTGCACCAGCAGAATAGTGAGTGCAGCTCTGGAGTATAATACAGGATGTAACTCAGGATCAGTATTGTAATGTATGTACACAGTGACTGCTCCAGCAGAATAGTGAGTGCAGCTCTGGAGTATAATACAGGATGTAACTCAGGATCAGTAATGTAATGTATGTACACAGTGACTGCTCCAGCAGAATAGTGAGTGCAGCTCTGGGGTATAATACAGGATGTAACTCAGGATCAGTAATGTAATGTATGTACACAGTGACTGCACCAGCAGAATAGTGAGTGCAGCTCTGGAGTATAATACAGGATGTAACTCAGGATCAGTAATGTAATGTATGTACACAGTGACTGCACCAGCAGAATAGTGAGTGCAGCTCTGGGGTATAATACAGGATGTAACTCGGGATCAGTAATGTAATGTATGTACACAGTGACTGCACCAGCAGAATAGTGAGTGCAGCTCTGGAGTATAATACAGGATGTAACTCAGGATCAGTAATGTAATGTATGTACACAGTGACTGCATCAGCAGAATAGTGAGTGCAGCTCTGGGGTATAATACAGGATGTAACTCGGGATCAGTAATGTATGTACATAGTGACTGCACCAGCAGAACAGTGAATGCAGCTCTGGGGTATAATACGGGATGTAACTCGGGATCAGTAATGTAATGTATGTACACAGTGACTGCACCAGCAGAATAGTGAGTGCAGCTCTGGGGTATAATACAGGATGTAACTCAGGGTCAGTAATGTAATGTATGTACTCAGTGACTGCACCAGCAGAATAGTGAATGCAGCTCTGGGGTATAATACAGGATGTAACTCGGGATCAGTAATGTAATGTATGTACATAGTGACTGCACCAGCAGAATAGTGAATGCAGCTCTGGGGTATAATACGGGATGTAACTCGGGATCAGTAATGTAATGTATGTACACAGTGACTGCACCAGCAGAATAGTGAGTGCAGCTCTGGGGTATAATACAGGATGTAACTCAGGGTCAGTAATGTAATGTATGTACACAGTGACTGCACCAGCAGAATAGTGAGTGCAGCTGTGGAGTATAATACAGGATGTAACTCAGGATCAGTAATGTAATGTATGTACACAGTGACTGCACCAGCAGAATAGTGAGTGCAGCTGTGGAGTATAATACAGGATGTAACTCAGGAAGGATCAGTAATGTAATGTATGTACACAGTGACTGCACCAGCAGAATAGTGAGCGCAGCTCTGGGGTATAATACAGGATGTAACTCAGGATCAGTAATGTAATGTATGTACACAGTGACTGCACCAGCAGAATAGTGAGTGCAGCTGTGGAGTATAATACAGGATGTAACTCAGGATCAGTAATGTAATGTATGTACACAGTGACTGCACCAGCAGAATAGTGAGTGCAGCTCTGCGGTATAATACAGGATGTAACTCAGGATCAGTAATGTATGTACACAGTGACTGCACCAGCAGAATAGTGAGTGCAGCTCTGGGGTATAATACAGGATGTAACTCAGGATCAGTAATGTAATGTATGTACACAGTGACTGCACCAGCAGAATAGTGAGTGCAGCTGTGGAGTATAATACAGGATGTAACTCAGGAAGGATCAGTAATGTAATGTATGTACATAGTGACTGCACCAGCAGAATAGTGAATGCAGCTCTGGGGTATAATACGGGATGTAACTCGGGATCAGTAATGTAATATATGTACACAGTGACTGCACCAGCAGAATAGTGAGTGCACCTCTGGAGTATAATACAGGATGTAACTCAGGATCAGTAATGTAATGTATGTACATAGTGACTGCACCAGCAGAATAGTGAATGCAGCTCTGGGGTATAATACAGGATGTAACTCAGGATCAGTAATGTAATGTATGTACACAGTGACTGCATCAGCAGAATAGTGAGTGCAGCTCTGGGGTATAATACAGGATGTAACTCGGGATCAGTAATGTATGTACATAGTGACTGCACCAGCAGAACAGTGAGTGCAGCTCTGGAGTATAATACAGGATGTAACTCAGGATCAGTAATGTAATGTATGTACACAGTGACTGCACCAGCAGAATAGTGAGTGCAGCTCTGGAGTATAATACAGGGTGTAACTCAGGATCAGTAATGTAATGTATGTACACAGTGACTGCACCAGCAGAATAGTGAGTGCAGCTCTGGAGTATAATACAGGATGTAACTCAGGATCAGTAATGTATGTACACAGTGACTGCACCAGCAGAATAGTGAGTGCAGCTCTGGAGTATAATACAGGGTGTAACTCAGGATCAGTAATGTAATGCATGTACACAGTGACTGCACCAGCAGAATAGTGAGTGCAGCTCTGGGGTATAATACAGGAGGTAACTCAGGATCAGTAATGTAATGTATGTACACAGTGACTGCACCAGCAGAATAGTGAGTGCAGCTCTGGGGTATAATACAGGATGTAACTCAGGATCAGTAATGTAATGTATGTACACAGTGACTGCACCAGCAGAATAGTGAGTGCAGCTCTGGGGTATAATACAGGAGGTAACTCAGGATCAGTAATGTAATGTATGTACACAGTGACTGCACCAGCAGAATAGTGAGTGCAGCTCTGGGGTATAATACAGGGTGTAACTCAGGATCAGTAATGTAATGTATGTACACAGTGACTGCACCAGCAGAATAGTGAGTGCAGCTCTGGGGTATAATACAGGATGTGACTCAGGATCAGTAATGTAATGTATGTACACAGTGACTGCAGCAGCAGAATAGTGAGTGCAGCTCTGGAGTATAATACATGAGGTAACTCAGTATCAGTAATGTAACGTATGTACACAGTGACTGCACCAGCAGAATAGTGAGTGCAGCTGTGGGGTATTATACATGAGGTAACTCAGGATCAGTAATGTAATGTATGTACACAGTGACTGCACCAGCAGAATAGTGAGTGCAGCTGTGGGGTATAATACAGAATGTAACTCAGGATCAGTAATGTAATGTATGCACACAGTGACTGCACCAGCAGAATAGTGAGTGCAGCTGTGGAGTATAATACAGGATGTAACTCAGGAAGGATCAGTAACGTAATGTATGTACACAGTGACTGCACCAGCAGAATAGTGAGCGCAGCTCTGGGGTATAATACAGGATGTAACTCAGGATCAGTAATGTAATGTATGTACATAGTGACTGCACCAGCAGAATAGTGAGTGCAGCTCTGGAGTATAATACAGGGTGTAACTCAGGATCAGTAATGTAATGTATGTACACAGTGACTGCACCAGCAGAATAGTGAGTGCAGCTCTGGGGTATAATACAGGAGGTAACTCAGGATCAGTAATGTAATGTATGTACACAGTGACTGCACCAGCAGAATAGTGAATGCAGCTCTGGGGTATAATACGGGATGTAACTCGGGATCAGTAATGTAATGTATGTACACAGTGACTGCATCAGCAGAATAGTGAGTGCACCTCTGGAGTATAATACAGGATGTAACTCAGGATCAGTAATGTAATGTATGTACATAGTGACTGCACCAGCAGAATAGTGAATGCAGCTCTGGGGTATAATACGGGATGTAACTCGGGATCAGTAATGTAATATATCTACACAGTGACTGCACCAGCAGAATAGTGAGTGCACCTCTGGAGTATAATACAGGATGTAACTCAGGATCAGTAATGTAATGTATGTACATAGTGACTGCACCAGCAGAATAGTGAATGCAGCTCTGGGGTATAATACAGGATGTAACTCAGGATCAGTAATGTAATGTATGTACACAGTGACTGCATCAGCAGAATAGTGAGTGCAGCTCTGGGGTATAATACAGGATGTAACTCGGGATCAGTAATGTATGTACATAGTGACTGCACCAGCAGAACAGTGAGTGCAGCTCTGGAGTATAATACAGGATGTAACTCAGGATCAGTAATGTAATGTATGTACACAGTGACTGCACCAGCAGAATAGTGAGTGCAGCTCTGGAGTATAATACAGGGTGTAACTCAGGATCAGTAATGTAATGTATGTACACAGTGACTGCACCAGCAGTATAGTGAGTGCAGCTCTGGAGTATAATACAGGATGTAACTCAGGATCAGTAATGTATGTACACAGTGACTGCACCAGCAGAATAGTGAGTGCAGCTCTGGAGTATAATACAGGGTGTAACTCAGGATCAGTAATGTAATGTATGTACACAGTGACTGCACCAGCAGAATAGTGAGTGCAGCTCTGGGGTATAATACAGGAGGTAACTCAGGATCAGTAATGTAATGTATGTACACAGTGACTGCACCAGCAGAATAGTGAGTGCAGCTCTGGGGTATAATACAGGATGTAACTCAGGATCAGTAATGTAATGTATGTACACAGTGACTGCACCAGCAGAATAGTGAGTGCAGCTCTGGGGTATAATACAGGAGGTAACTCAGGATCAGTAATGTAATGTATGTACACAGTGACTGCACCAGCAGAATAGTGAGTGCAGCTCTGGGGTATAATACAGGGTGTAACTCAGGATCAGTAATGTAATGTATGTACACAGTGACTGCACCAGCAGAATAGTGAGTGCAGCTCTGGGGTATAATACAGGAGGTAACTCAGGATCAGTAATGTAATGTATGTACACAGTGACTGCACCAGCAGAATAGTGAGTGCAGCTCTGGGGTATAATACAGGATGTAACTCAGGATCAGTAATGTAATGTATGTACACAGTGACTGCACCAGCAGAATAGTGAGTGCAGCTCTGGAGTATAATACAGGGTGTAACTCAGGATCAGTAATGTAATGTATGTACACAGTGACTGCACCAGCAGAATAGTGAGTGCAGCTCTGGGGTATAATACAGGAGGTAACTCAGGATCAGTAATGTAATGTATGTACACAGTGACTGCACCAGCAGAATAGTGAGTGCAGCTCTGGGGTATAATACAGGATGTAACTCAGGATCAGTAATGTAATGTATGTACACAGTGACTGCACCAGCAGAATAGTGAGTGCAGCTCTGGGGTATAATACAGGAGGTAACTCAGGATCAGTAATGTAATGTATGTACACAGTGACTGCACCAGCAGAATAGTGAGTGCAGCTCTGGGGTATAATACAGGGTGTAACTCAGGATCAGTAATGTAATGTATGTACACAGTGACTGCAGCAGCAGAATAGTGAGTGCAGCTCTGGAGTATAATACATGAGGTAACTCAGGATCAGTAATGTAATGTATGTACACAGTGACTGCACCAGCAGAATAGTGAGTGCAGCTGTGGGGTATAATACAGAATGTAACTCAGGATCAGTAATGTAATATATGTACACAGTGACTGCACCAGCAGAATAGTGAGTGCAGCTGTGGGGTATAATACAGAATGTAACTCAGGATCAGTAATGTAATGTATGTACACAGTGACTGCACCAGCAGAATAGTGAGTGCAGCTCTGGAGTATAATACAGGGTGTAACTCAGGATCAGTAATGTAATGTATGTACACAGTGACTGCACCAGCAGAATAGTGAGTGCAGCTCTGGGGTATAATACAGGAGGTAACTCAGGATCAGTAATGTAATGTATGTACACAGTGACTGCACCAGCAGAATAGTGAGTGCAGCTCTGGGGTATAATACAGGATGTAACTCAGGATCAGTAATGTAATGTATGTACACAGTGACTGCACCAGCAGAATAGTGAGTGCAGCTCTGGGGTATAATACAGGAGGTAACTCAGGATCAGTAATGTAATGTATGTACACAGTGACTGCACCAGCAGAATAGTGAGTGCAGCTCTGGGGTATAATACAGGGTGTAACTCAGGATCAGTAATGTAATGTATGTACACAGTGACTGCAGCAGCAGAATAGTGAGTGCAGCTCTGGAGTATAATACATGAGGTAACTCAGGATCAGTAATGTAATGTATGTACACAGTGACTGCACCAGCAGAATAGTGAGTGCAGCTCTGGGGTATAATACAGGATGTGACTCAGGATCAGTAATGTAATGTATGTACACAGTGACTGCACCAGCAGAATAGTGAGTGCAGCTCTGGAGTATAATACAGGATGTAACTCAGGATCAGTAATGTAATGTATGTACACAGTGACTGCACCAGCAGAATAGTGAGTGCAGCTCTAGAGTATAATACAGGATGTAACTCAGGATCAGTAATGCATGTACATAGTGACTGCACCAGCAGAATAGTGAGTGCAGCTGTGGGGTATAATACAGAATGTAACTCAGGATCAGTAATGTATGTACACAGTGATTGCACCAGCAGAATAGTGAGTGCAGCTCTGGGGTATAATACAGGATGTAACTCAGGATCAGTAATGTAATGTATGTACACAGTGACTGCACCAGCAGAATAGTGAGTGCAGCTGTGGGGTATAATACAGAATGTAACTCAGGATCAGTAATGTAATATATGTACACAGTGACTGCACCAGCAGAATAGTGAGTGCAGCTGTGGGGTATAATACAGAATGTAACTCAGGATCAGTAATGTATGTACACAGTGATTGCACCAGCAGAATAGTGAGTGCAGCTCTGGGGTATAATACAGGATGTAACTCAGGATCAGTAATGTAATGTATGTACACAGTGACTGCACCAGCAGAATAGTGAGTGCAGCTGTGGGGTATAATACAGAATGTAACTCAGGATCAGTAATGTAATATATGTACACAGTGACTGCACCAGCAGAATAGTGAGTGCAGCTGTGGGGTATAATACAGAATGTAACTCAGGATCAGTAATGTATGTACACAGTGATTGCACCAGCAGAATAGTGAGTGCAGCTGTGGGGTATTATACATGAGGTAACTCAGGATCAGTAATGTAATGTATGTACACAGTGACTGCACCAGCAGAATAGTGAGTGCAGCTCTGGGGTATAATACAGGATGTGACTCAGGATCAGTAATGTAATGTATGTACACAGTGACTGCACCAGCAGAATAGGGAGTGCAGCTCTGGAGTATAATAAAGGATGTAACTCAGGATCAGTAATGTAATGTATGTACACAGTGACTGCACCAGCAGAATAGTGAGTGCAGCTGTGGGGTATAATACAGAATGTAACTCAGGATCAGTAATGTAATGTATGTACACAGTGACTGCACCAGCAGAATAGTGAGTGCAGCTCTGGGGTATAATACAGAATGTAACTCAGGATCAGTAATGTATGTACACAGTGATTGCACCAGCAGAATAGTGAGTGCAGCTCTGGGGTATAATACAGGATGTAACTCAGGATCAGTAATGTAATGTATGTACACAGTGACTGCACCAGCAGAATAGTGAGTGCAGCTGTGGGGTATAATACAGAATGTAACTCAGGATCAGTAATGTAATGTATGTACACAGTGACTGCACCAGCAGAATAGTGAGTGCAGCTCTGGGGTATAATACAGGATGTAACTCAGGATCAGTAATGTAATGTATGTACACAGTGACTGCACCAGCAGAATAGTGAGTGCAGCTGTGGGGTATAATACAGAATGTAACTCAGGATCAGTAATGTAATGTATGTACACAGTGACTGTACCAGCAGAATAGTGAGTGCAGCTGTGGGGTATAATACAGGATGTAACTCAGGATCAGTAATGTAATGTATGTACACAGTGACTGCACCAGCAGAATAGTGAGTGCAGCTGTGGGGTATAATACAGGATGTAACTCAGGATCAGTAATGTAATGTATGTACACAGTGACTGCACCAGCAGAATAGTGAGTGCAGCTGTGGGGTATTATACAGGGTGTAACTCAGGATCAGTAATGTAATGTATGTACACAGTGACTGCACCAGCAGAATAGTGAGTGCAGCTCTGGGGTATTATACAGGGTGTAACTCAGGATCAGTAATGTAATGTATGTACACAGTGACTGCACCAGCAGAATAGTGAGTGCAGCTGTGGGGTATTATACAGGGTGTAACTCAGGATCAGTAATGTAATGTATGTACACAGTGACTGCACCAGCAGAATAGTGAGTGCAGCTCTGGGGTATAATACAGGATGTGACTCAGGATCAGTAATGTAATGTATGTACACAGTGACTGCACCAGCAGAATAGGGAGTGCAGCTCTGGAGTATAATAAAGGATGTAACTCAGGATCAGTAATGTAATGTATGTACACAGTGACTGCACCAGCAGAATAGTGAGTGCAGCTGTGGGGTATAATACAGAATGTAACTCAGGATCAGTAATGTAATGTATGTACACAGTGACTGCACCAGCAGAATAGTGAGTGCAGCTCTGGGGTATAATACAGAATGTAACTCAGGATCAGTAATGTATGTACACAGTGATTGCACCAGCAGAATAGTGAGTGCAGCTCTGGGGTATAATACAGGATGTAACTCAGGATCAGTAATGTAATGTATGTACACAGTGACTGCACCAGCAGAATAGTGAGTGCAGCTGTGGGGTATAATACAGAATGTAACTCAGGATCAGTAATGTAATGTATGTACACAGTGACTGCACCAGCAGAATAGTGAGTGCAGCTCTGGGGTATAATACAGGATGTAACTCAGGATCAGTAATGTAATGTATGTACACAGTGACTACACCAGCAGAATAGTGAGTGCAGCTCTGGAGTATAATACAGGATATAACTCAGGATCAGTAATGTAATGTATGTACACAGTGACTGCTCCAGCAGAATAGTGAGTGCAGCTCTGGGGTATAATACAGGATGTAACTCAGGATCAGTAATGTAATGTATGTACACAGTGACTGCACCAGCAGAATAGTGAGTGCAGCTCTGGGGTGTAATTGATGCCAGGAGGACAGGTATGATGGCGGTCTATGTGCAGGAGACACAGGCATAGATATACGGACATTGTACAATAATAATCGTGTAGATCGGTCATAATGATCAGTTGCATCATGTGAATTGTGGTGTGATTGATATCAGGCAGATGTGACTACAGCAGGCGGTGACAGCCTCCATCCGCAATGATAGAAATAGAGCAGTGGTGCGATCGGAGCCCATCCCCGCCTGCCACCCCAGGCCGCACATCCCCGCCCTCACCTGATCGCTGTCTGCCCGGGTGTGATGTGTCCCCAGCAGGGAGATCCTCAGCTCTGCGATCACCCCGATGTGCACAGCGCCAAATCCGAGGCCTGGAGTGCCAGCCTGCGACTCCTCCCACAGATCCGTGGGAATTATACAAATGGTCCTCTTTCCTTCCCGTACACTTTTTTTTTCTACTCCCGTTCCGTGATTGGAGGTTGCATGGCAACAATTTCTTTTCCACGCCCCCATAACTCAATCGAAGGCACGATAGAGGCGTTGTACCGTATCTCACTTGTGATTGGTCTGCTCTGGTCACCTGCTGAAGAGGCTGTCATTGCAGGGCTCTGATTGGAGGAGGTCTCAGGCGAAGGGCGACGTCTTGTCAGAGGACAGAAGGAAGATGGCGGCGCTGAGGAGACTGCTCTGCGGGGGGAAGGTGAGGCGGGCAGAGGGGATGTGGGGGTCTGGGTGTGAGAGGACCCCGGTATTAACGCTCTCCGTGTCTTCACAGAGCCACGTATCCGAGGTCCTCCGGAGAGAATTCCACAGGAGCTCGCCCGCCGCGATCCAGGTGAGGAGCTCACTGCTCTGACTGACACTTGTCAGGGACTGTATGGAGCCTGTCTGTTCGTGATGCCCCACAATGCTGCCCTCCCCCCAGTGCTGCCCCCACAACACTGTCCTCCCTCCAGTGCTGCCCCCACAATACTGCCCTCCCCCCAGTGCTGCCCCCACAATACTGCCCTCCCCCCAGTGCTGCCCCCATAATACTGCCCTCTCCCCAGTGCTGCCCCCATAATACTGTCCTCCTCCCAGTGCTGCCCCCACAATACTGCCCTCCCCCCAGTGCTGCCCCTACAATACTGCCCTCCCCCCAGTGCTGCCCCTACAATACTGCCCTCCCCCCAGTGCTGCCCCCATAATACTGCCCTCTCCCCAGTGCTGCCCCCATAATACTGTCCTCCCCCCAGTGCTGCCCCCACAATACTGCCCTCCCCCCAGTGCTGCCCCCACAATACTGCCCTCCCCCCAGTGCTGCCCCCATAATACTGCCCTCCCCCCAGTGCTGCCCCCACAACACTGTCCTCCCCCAGGTGCTGCCCCCACAACACTGTCCTCCCCCAGGTGCTGCCCCCACAATACTGCCCTCCCCAGGTGCTGCCCCCACAATACTGCCCTCCCCAGGTGCTGCCCCCACAATACTGCCTTTCCCCCAGTGCTGCCCCCACAATACTGCCCTCCCCCCAGTGCTGCCCCCACAATACTGCCCTCCCCCCAGTGCTGCCCCCATAATACTGTCCTCCTCCCAGTGCTGCCCCCGCAATACTGTCCTCCCCCCCCCAGTGCTGCCCCCGCAATACTGTCCTCCCCCCCCCCAGTGCTGCCCCCGCAATACTGTCCTCCCCCCCAGTGCTGCCCCCGCAATACTGTCCTCCCCCCCCAGTGCTGCCCCCGCAATACTGTCCTCCCCCCCCCAGTGCTGCCCCCGCAATACTGTCCTCCCCCCCCAGTGCTGCCCCCGCAATACTGTCCTCCCCCCAGTGCTGCCCCCGCAATACTGTCCTCCCCCCAGTGCTGCCCCCGCAATACTGTCCTCCCCCCACCCAGTGCTGCCCCCGCAATACTGTCCTCCCCCCAGTGCTGCCCCCGCAATACTGTCCTCCCCCCCCAGTGCTGCCCCCGCAATACTGTCCTCCCCCCCCCCCCCCAGTGCTGCCCCCGCAATACTGTCCTCCCCCCAGTGCTGCCCCGCAATACTGTGCTGCCCCCACAATACTGCCCTCCCCCCAGTGCTGCCCCCGCAATACTGTCCTCCCCCCCCAGTGCTGCCCCCGCAATACTGTCCTCCCCCCCCCCCCCCCAGTGCTGCCCCCGCAATACTGTCCTCCCCCCAGTGCTGCCCCGCAATACTGTGCTGCCCCCACAATACTGCCCTCCCCCCAGTGCTGCCCCCACAATGCTGCCCTCCCCCCAGTACAACACTTTGTACCCATGCTTCAAAGTAGGAAAAAAAAAATTGTTGCACTCGTCCGATCTGTAGTATTTGCGGTAATTTGTTGAAAAAAAAAAAGTAAAGCAGGGGAAAGCGAGAGAGGTGGCAGACACTGAGAGGTGATGGCCGTTTTGTGGACATCAGTGCTTCCATTGATTTTGTGATGGGAGACACGGCCGACCATTTAGGCCACACGGGCTGCTCATAGGGGCACGAGGAACGTGCGGCCTGGAGTTGTGATGTTGAAAATCAGCTCTTGGGGACACTTTTTGGAGAAATGACCGTACCACTGGTTCCACCATCAAATGATTGTAACACCAAGCTGAAGACTTGAGGGGTCCAACTCCCGAAACATTATCACCTCAAACTGTAATCTTGTCAGTAGGAGCGGTGTGACGTTCCCTCTTGTAGCAAAATCTCCATTATTTCTTGTTGTAGGTGACCGTGCGAGATGCTATAAACCAGGCTTTAGATGAAGAGCTGGAACGAGATGAGAAGGTGTTTCTGTTGGGGGAGGAAGTCGCTCAGTACGATGGAGCATACAAGGTACGTGTATATTTAAGGTGTTTCTTAATTTTGGTGTGAACCAACTCTGACCCAGTCCAGTGATCAAGTCTGTAACCTCTGACTGCTGGATGTAATTCCTAAGAATCCTCCTGGAATCCATGGTTTATCGTTGCATGGTGTCGCATATGAGAGCAGCCATAGATTACCAAGGAGGCGATAGACTGGGTCCTGTAAATCGATGTGCACCATATTGTATGGGGATACACGAGGGGCGGTCATTAAAGATTTCCCCGATCCCACATCCAGAGCAATGGAACTTGGCACAGTTATTAGTCCTTCTCTCCATAGGTGCCATCTAGGGACACGCACTTTTCCCATCTCTTAAGTCAACAGGTTGCTCCAAAAGCCACGTTGTGACTTCGGAAATCAGAGTCTCATCGTCTGGAAAATGCTAGCCCTTCAAAAATAACAACTTCATTGTAGGAAAGAGGTGGCAGTCCGATGGTGCGAGGTCGGCGAATTAGGGGGATGCGGTAGAATTTCAAAGCCGCAGGAGCATGCTTCCATTTGGGCAGCATGTGAGTTGTGAACTGGCGCATTGTCTTGCAGAAGGCGGACACCTTTGGTCTCTTGGTTTTGATGGCCTCCTGCAATTTCCGCAGCAGTGAAGCATGGTATGCCCCAGTGATCATGGTGCCCTTTGCTAGGAAATCCATCAAAACTACTCCGTGTTGGTCCCAAAATACTGTGAGCATGACCTTGCCTGCCGAGTGTTGGGCACGTGCCTTCTTTGGAGGTAGTGAGTCATGATGCTTCCATTGCATCGACTGGACTTTAGTCTCAGGATCCTGGTGATGGATGCTGCTTTCATCCTGTGTGATCAGTCTGCTGAAAAAGTCTTACGTTTCAGCGTCCTGTGATAAATAGCAGTGGGTCGGGGGGAATCTTTAATGAACGCCCCTCGTATCGTATAACACACAATGTTGCCTTATACAAGCCAACAGCAGCTTCAAAGCCTGACTCTTTCAGTGTGTACAGGCACCGCTTCTGTAGTGTGATGAAGCCTGACAATCTTTCGTTGGAGGATGAGGGAGAGTCCAGGTCACGACTAGTCCTGTTTTATTGGTGTGTAAGTCCTATTCTTGGAGTCACAGCTTGAAGGGAGCACTAATTGACTGTTTATACCAAGTGCAGGAGTTCGATTCCGCGATTAGCAAAGTTCAGCGCACCTTCCCACCTACGGTACTTGTTTTCCATCTATCTCTGCCTCCCTCTTCTTTCACTGATTTGGTTTTTGCAAACCAATGAGTCAAGGAAGAGGAGGGAGGCAGAGATATATGGAAAATAAGTTGGTGAGAAGGTGCGCTGA
This sequence comes from Ranitomeya imitator, assembly GCF_032444005.1. Taxonomy (NCBI): domain Eukaryota; kingdom Metazoa; phylum Chordata; class Amphibia; order Anura; family Dendrobatidae; genus Ranitomeya; species Ranitomeya imitator. Next base: position 30,199,281 of record NC_091289.1, read on the forward strand.
ACTGCTTGGCCGCACCAAAGGTGCACTGAGTGCTTGAGCTTAGTTTGAACAGTCATTCTTTCCTTTTTAAAGGATCTGCTGCTGTTATCATGGTGCCAGATACCACAGGAGACCTATAAATGTTTTGTGGAGTCCCTACCTCAGTTGGTCAGCCCGATACTAGCTTCTGAAGGAGGACCTACACAATATAATGCAGAGTTCACACCACCACGTGTTCCATTTACGTGCTGTCCGTGTGCACAATGGATAGCACAAGCAGCAGCGTAAGCAAAAATGCTCCCTATTATATTTTTTGGGGGTTGAGACTTGTCCATAGAACTCAATGGGAATGTAAAAGAGATGGGCAGAGCCATATCAAAGATTTTGTGGTAAACGGAGCTGGGCCTTCTTAATATTTTAACCTGGGAAGTAAAAGAAAAAATGGAGAAGGACAATGTTTCACATGGTTTTTGTGAAGCAGGTGGTTTCATGTTATGGGTGACGAAGGCAAGACATACCTTTCTACAAGTCTTCTTTCAGTGTATACAATAGTCCCCTTTTTTAAAGGTGTTTTGGGGCAAACATAAAATTTTTCCAGGTAGTTGAAGCTGTAAAAAAAAACAACAAAAACTAACTATGTGATATTTCCCTACCGGCACCCACCAGTATGGTCTGTGCTGATATTGGAAGAGGAGATGTCACTTCCTCAGCAGGCAACTGATTCGAGCACTGCATCCACACCGAATCCAGGGTCTGTGCCTTGTTTCTAATTTTTTTTTACATCTCCAAGATTGTGGAGAAATATTATTTTTACCCAGCCAACTCATTTGTTAGTTGTCCTCATTAGTTTTGGTCTGGAGGAAAAACAGAAGAACATCACTGCAGAGATCTAAGAAAGTAGGGAAGGAAAGGATTGATGATTGTTTTATGTTTTTGTTTGCGGTGGTTGGGTCTTTGTGACAATCTTTACCCACTATTGGGCTGTGTCCCAATGAATGAGGGATGTCCAACAAATCGCTGGTCATGGACTTTTGTCTCTGCTGAGGCTAGAAGCGCTGATGAGGACACGAGAACCATCCTATAAGCCAGGAGCCGTGATTCCTGCTCTGCTCCTGTTGTCTTACTGGTTTGTCTGTTTCTGATTTTCTTCCTTAACTCTTTTTCAGATCAGCAGAGGTCTTTGGAAAAAGTACGGTGATAAAAGGATCATGGACACTCCTATATCAGAGGTATGAGGCTTCTGTGATGATGGAGGTGATGTCGTTGGATGTTGGTTCTCTGAACCCCCAAAAAATAAGTGCTTGGCAAATTCTCATTGAGGATGTAGAAACATATAACGATCCTCTATAAAATCTAGAGTCCCTTCATTCAACAGCATTTGTAACCTTCAAGAAGAATCAATGGGATCCAAAGTTTCCAAAAAGTATCAACATTTATTTTCCAACAAATGCATCAATACCATAAAAAAGTAACCCTAAATAGATCACCACAAAATTATACAGTAAGTATAATGGACAAAAAAGAGAAGAAAGAGTAAAACTGTGCACCCTAAGATGGATGTTCAGAAAGAGTTAGCTAAACATATAAAAGGCCATATGAGATGAATGTGGGTGGCACACACAGAATGAAGAATGATATAAAGAGGTAAATACCCTTATAAGAAGCTGTGTATGTCACACCAATATACGTTGTATAGATCAAGTGGCCATATATATGTAGGACCGATACTATAACAGAACTGAAATTGCTGCAAATATAGTGTGTGAATACACCCTAATATTTGGGTATGTGCTCCCAGCCTGGATTAAGGCTTTACGTTAATGAACCTACTATAAGGGTATGTTCACATTCGGCATGTTTGTTGCAGATGTTTTCTGCAAAGAGTTTGCCACATTTATATAGGATTGTGTGTGGGCCAACCGGTCTTACACTTTTAGTTTGGGCACTACGGAGACTTGATGGTATCTATCATTTCAATAAAGTTTGCTCTTACAATGGGCCAAAAGTTAACAAAATTGCAAAGTACTTTTAATTACCCAAAGTGACATTTTCGATGCAAGCAAATCACGTTGTGCTGGTCGATGAGTGTCTCCCTATTGTCTAAAGGTCCCTTCACATGAAGCGACGCTGCAGCGATACCGACAACGATCCGGATCGCTGCAGCGTTGCTGTTTGGTCGCTGGAGAGCTGTCACACAGACAGCTCTCCAGCGACCAACGATCCCGAAGTCCCCGGGTAACCAGGGTAAACATCGGGTTACTAAGCGCAGGGCCGCGCTTAGTAACCCGATGTTTACCCTGGTTACCAGCGTAAAAGTAAAAAAAAACAAACACTACATACTTACCTACCGCTGTCTGTCCCCGGCGCTCAGCTTCTCTGCTCTCCTCCTGTACTGGCTGTGAGCACAGCGGCCGGAAAGCAGAGCGGTGACGTCACCGCTCTGCTTTCCGGCTGACCAACGCTCACAGCCAGTACAAGAGGAGTGCAGAGAAGCTGAGCGCCGGGGACAGACAGCGGTAGGTAAGTATGTAGTGTTTGTTTTTTTTTACTTTTACGCTGGTAACCAGGGTAAACATCGGGTTACTAAGCGCGGCCCTGCGCTTAGTTACCCGATGTTTACCCTGGTTACCAGTGAAGACATCGCTGGATCGGTGTCACACACGCCGATCCAGCGATGTCCACGGGAGATCCAGCGACGAAATAAAGTTCTGGACTTTGTTCAGCGACCAATGATCTCCCAGCAGGGGCCTGATCGTTGGTCGCTGTCACACATAACGATTTCCTTAACGATATCGTTACTACGTCACAAAAAGCAACGATATCGTTAACGATATCGTTATGTGTGAAGGTACCTTTACTTGCTGTCCGCTGCCTGTTGTCAAGTGTAATCCGTCTCTATCAGCAGAGACGCCAAGATTACAGGGAGTGGGAGGGTCTGGGCTTTGGGCCTCTGCTCCTGCTCTCCTGTCTGTCAAACTGCATCCCGACAACAGAAACGCGGGCTGTGAGTTTAGGGTAAGCAAGATATTGGACAATGGCAAATGCAATTCATGCTGGGAAATGAGGGGAAGGGATGGTCCATCATCTATAGTGCTGATAGTAGGAACTGGCAAATAGGAATAGAATGACGATTTCTAGATAAAATCGGGGTACGTTCTTGGACAGATTAGACCTATGTGCACTGAAGCAATTTTAACCCACCACAACATGACATACAGTTGTCACATGCTATGTTCCTGACTGATGCGGGCTGGCACACAGTCTCCATCTTTCTCCGCAGATAACAGATGACTTAACCCCTTTCTGACAGTGGACGGAATATTCCGTCCATGTGACCTGGGCCTGTTTGACCATGGACGGAATATTACATCATCACGATTGCCCGCGCTCATGGGGGTGCGCGGGCAATCGCCGTCGAGTGTCAACTGATTCTGACAGCTGACATCCGGCACCAGGGAAACTGTACCAGGACTTTCTCCATAAGCGGGTCATGTAAACTCCGTGTTTACACTTAAAAGAATCCCCATGATGTGGGGCACGTCCTGATGATTGTGTATTTCGTATACGAGATTCATACAGCGAGCTAGGCAAAAAAATAGTTGCCATAGCTCTAAGTAAAAGGGAGGTTTCAGCCTCTAAGTGAGGTCACCACAGGGAGTGCCTGGGTTTTGGGCTGTGAGATAACGTAGTGAGACTGCAGTCTTGCAGTGTCTTATGTCCAGGGTCTAGCTGCTTTACAGATGTGTGATGCATCTAGACTTGGCCCTTCCTCCTCAGCACACGGCCAGCCATGCTGACGCAATGATATAACGACCTGTAAGTGTTCTTTTCAATTTTAATCCTTTTTTTAATTTGAAATTGTATTGTACATATGATGTCTCCTTTATAATATCTTTTTATACCTCTGTAAACACTGCCTACCTACCTTTTCTAGAGCAAAATATAAAATTACTAGCTTGTCTCTCCTTGTTCTATAACGAACTGTTGCGTCCTCTGAGGTGAATTATGCTACTGATTTGGGTTGGCTCCGGACCCGGTAATAATTAAGAAAATCGGAGCTGGTAGCAGCATACTTTGTCCTATGCAATTGGACGTCTTTGCAGCGACCGGCGGCGTTGATAATTATTGTTCCCGCCTGTGTGGGAGTAGTTATATCGCCCTCGCTACAGCGTGCCCAATAGTCAGTACATAGCAGGCAGTCTTTCTGGCGACTAATTACCCTAGGTGCAGTACCCTGACGGACCTGAGGGTAAGGGGGCGCCAGAGAGCTGCAAGTTCCATACCGGAACTGGGATATAGATAAATCCCCTTCAGGAGGAACCAGGGCAACCAAACAACCCCGGTGTGTGACAAATTGGTGTTGGTTGTGGGGATGATAAAGGTATCCTCCCCATGAACCGCGACAGATTGGTGGGACACATGACATTTCCCCTCGCCGGGTGCTGAACGTGGCTCTTAATCATTCTCCCCTGCTCTGCCGGCGAGCAGGGGAGAATGATGAGTTGTATTTAAGTGATAAGAGACAACAAGCGGCGACTGATGGGACTGTTACTCCCATTAGCCTACCCCTGCTGCCGCTAATAACAGTGACAGCAGCAGCGGCTGATGGGGGTATTCATCAGCCGCCGCCTGCGCTATAAATAAATGAAGAAAACCGGCATGGATTCCCCCCGTATTTTCTATAACCAGCCAGGCAAGACTCACACCTGGGGGCTGCAACCCTCAGCTGTCAGCTTCAGGAAGGCTGGTCATCAAGAATAGAGGGGTTCCCTTTTTTTTTTTTTTTTTTTTAAATTAAATAATTAAAAAAAAAATAAATAAAAGCGTGGGTTCCCTCCCATTTTAACTACCAGCCTTACTAAAGCTCACAGCTGGTGGCTGGTATTCTCAAGCTGCTAAGGGGCCATGGATATTGACACCCTTCCCCCCCCCCCCCCTCCCCAAGCCTAAAAATGGCAGCCTGCAGCTGTCCAGAAAAGGTGCATGTTTTAGATGCACCAACTCTGGTGCTTTGCCCGGCTCTACCCACTTGCCCTGTAGCAATGGCAAGTGGGGTAATATTTGTGGGGTTGATGTCACCTTTGTTTTGTCAGGTGACATCAAGCCCACTGCTTAGTAATGGAGATGTGTCTATAATAAAAAAAAAAAAAAAACAGCATGGGGGACCCCTCTATTCTTAATATCCAACCTTCCTGAAGCTGACAGCTGAGGGTTGCAGCCCCGAGCTGTGAGTTTTGCCTGGCTGGTTATAGAAAAAATTCAGGGGAGCCCACACTGTTTTTTTTTTTTTTTTTTTTATCATTTATTTATAGCGCAGGCGGCGGCTGATGAATACTCCCATCAACCACTCCTGCTGTCACTGTTCTTAGCGGAGCAGGGGTAGGCTGATGGGAGTAATAGATCTCAATTCCAGCCAATTTGGGTGGATAAGAGGAGTAAAGGTACCTTCACTCATAACGATATTGTTAACGATATCGTTGCTTTTTGTGACGTAGCAACGATATCGTTAATAAAATCGTTATGTGTGACAGCGACCACCGATCAGGCCCCTGCTGGGAGATCGTTGGTCGCTGAACAAAGTCCAGAACTTTATTTCGTCGCTGGATCTCCCGTGGACATCGCTGGATCGGCGTGTGTGACACCGATCCAGCGATGTCTTCACTGGTAACCAGGGTAAACATCGGGTAACTAAGCGCAGGGCCGCGCTTAGTAACCCGATGTTTACCCTGGTTACCTTCCTAAAAGTAAAAAAAACAAACAGTACATACTTACCTAACGCTGTCTGTCCTCCAGCGCTGTGCTCTGCACTCCTCCTGTACTGGCTGTGAGCGTCGGTCAGCCGGAAAGCAGAGCGGTGACGTCACCGCTCTGCTTTCCGGCCGCTGTGCTCACACACAGTACAGGAGGAGTGCAGAGCACAGCGCTGGAGGACAGACAGCGTTAGGTAAGTATGTACTGTTTGTTTTTTTTACTTTTAGGAAGGTAACCAGGGTAAACATCGGGTTACTAAGCGCGGCCCTGCGCTTAGTTACCCGATGTTTACCCTGGTTACCGGCATCGTTGGTCGCTGGAGAGCGGTCTGTGTGACAGCTCTCCAGCGACCAAACAGCGACGCTGCAGCGATCCGGATCGTTGTCGGTATCGCTGCAGCGTCGCTTAATGTGAAGGGGCCTTAAGGGTACCGTCACACTATACGATTTACCTACGATCACGACCAGCGATACGACCTGGCCGTGATCGTAGGTAAATCGTAGTGTGGTCGCTGGGGAGCTGTCACACAGACCGCTCTCCAGCGACCAACGATGCCAAAGTCCCCAGGTAACCAGGGTAAACATCGGGTTACTAAGCGCAGGACCACGCTTAGTAACCCGATGTTTACCCTGGTTACCAGCGTAAAAAAACCAAACAGCACATACTTACATTCCGGTGTCTGTCCCTTGCCGTCTGCTTCCCGCACTCACTGACTGCCGGCCGTAAAGTGAAAGCACAGCGGTGACGTCACCGCTGTGCTCTGCTTTCACTTTACGGCCGGCAGTCAGTGAGTGCGGGAAGCAGACGGCAAGGGGCCTGACGGACACCGGAATGTAAGTATGTACTGGTTTTTTTTTTGTTTTTTTTTTTTTACATTTATGCTGGTAACCAGGGTAAACATCGGGTTACTAAGCGCGGTCCTGCGCTTAGTAACCCGATGTTTACCCTGGTTACAAGCGAACGCATCGCTAGATCGGTGTCACACACACCGATCCAGCGATGACAGCGGGAGATCCAGCGACGAAAGAAAGTTCCAAACGATCTGCTACGACGTACGATTCTCAGCAGGATCCCTGATCGCTGGTTCGTGTCTGGTTTTGGGTAAATTGATAGGTATAATCTAGATGTAGAGCCTACTCCTCTGCCCGATGATTATGATAATAGCATTTTAAGGATTTTTCTTGTTTTTTTTTTTTTTTCTTAATCTGTCGGGTTGACACATTTTATTTTTCTTCATGTTTAGATGGGATTTGCTGGGATTGCTGTTGGTGCTGCTATGGTAAGTGGATGAGCTTTGTGCCATCAGAAGCGTGTGTCTGTATAATTAATATATATAATTTTCCACGTATAACAGGCTGGGTTGAGGCCAATCTGTGAGTTCATGACTTTCAACTTCTCCATGCAAGCCATCGATCAAGTGATTAATTCAGCTGCCAAAACCTATTACATGTCGGCGGGCCTCGTGCCTGTCCCCATTGTGTTCCGGGGGCCCAATGGGGCATCAGCTGGCGTCGCTGCCCAGCACTCCCAATGCTTTGCGGCCTGGTACGGACACTGCCCTGGATTGAAGGTGGTGAGCCCCTGGAACGCCGAAGATGCCAGAGGTCTTATGAAGGCTGCGATCCGAGATGACAACCCAGGCGAGTTCTCTGATGATCTGCCATTGCTCTGCTGTTGTATTGCAGCTGTGCTGACCTGTTCCTGTAACTTTCAGTGGTCGTACTGGAGAACGAGCTGATGTACGGCGTCCCCTTTGAACTATCTGATGAAGTCCAATCTAAAGATTTTGTTATTCCTATTGGAAAGGCAAAGATAGAGCGACAAGGTAAGTTCAGATTGTTTTTTTTTTTTTTTTGTTTTGTTTTTTTGTCTTTACCTTACAGTGGCTTGTAAAAGTTTTGACACCCCTTGTCAGAATGACTGTTACTGTGAATAGTTAAGAAAGATGAAGATGAAATGATCACTAAACTGCCTAATAATTAGATTTCCTTTGTATTTTAGGCAAGAAAAAATATAATGCATGGTTAGCACGTAGTGCACCCCCTTTTGAAAGTATCACAGCTTGTAAAAACATTTTGTAGCCAGACAAGAGTCTTTCAATTGATGTTTGAGGGATTTTCATCCATTCCTCCTTGGAAAATTCTTCCAGTTCTGGAGATTCCTGGGTCGTCTTGCATGCACTGCTATCCACAGATTTTCAATGATGTTCAGATCAGGGGACTGTGAGGGTCGTTGTAAAACCTTCAGCTTGCTCCTTTTGAGGTCGTCATTTGTAGAAGCCATCCTCTTCAACTTCAGCTTTTTTACAGATGGTGTTATGTTTGCATCAAGAATTTGTTGAAATTTTATTGAATCCATTTTTCTCTGCAACACAACTCTGAAGAATGATTGATCCACCATCATGCTTAATGGTTAGCGATATGTTCTTTTCCTGAAATTCTGGGTGCTTTTGTTTTGTTTTTTTCTCCACACATATCTTTTTGATCATTGTGGCCAAAGAGTTCAATTTTAGTCTCATCGGTCCACAGGACTTGCTTCCAAAATGCACCAGGCTTGTTTAGATGTTCTTCTGCATACTTGTGTCTAGAGTTGAGCGAATTTTTAAAAAATGTGTGTCACGACCCATGTTTGGATTCGTGGCAGCTCTGGTTTTTGCTCTGTTTTTTTTTTTTTTTTTCTTTCAGGACCAGCAGGGGTTAATATCAGTTTTCCCCTGCTGGCTATGAGCTGTAGCTGCAGTATGGCTAGGTCAGCTGATATGGGTGGTGAATACTCCCATCATCCTTTAAATGGTCACCTGATGCATCAGCTGACTGTTGGTGATGGAACAATATACAGTGACCAAGCCTGAAGAAAGGATCTTGCTGGCTGCTATGGTGTATCAGCTGGTTTCGTGAGCTCATTATCCTGGTGCCTTTATTCTGCTGCGCGGTGCGCTGCAGCAGAGGAAGTTGAAGCTACGTTGTGTTTTCTCCTCGTCCCTTTCGTGTTTGTCACTGTCCCTTTGTGTGATACTATCTGCAGTGGTGAGGCTAGCGCCCCTTGCCGGCCAGTGCACTAGCCAGGGCAGTATTAGGTGACAGCGAGGGACAAGGTTCTGATGGTGGGGAGAAGGACCCACTTAGGGCGTTGGGGGAGTGCAGGGACAGGCTCAGGTTTGAGCTCGGGTGGAGACCATCCCCCATTCCCCCATTTCCCTATCAGTAGGGCCTTCCTCTCCCCATTTCCATCCCATTGTTAGTGTTGTGCCATCCGCTGACCGAACCCCCATTGGGTCGTGTCACATTGTGACATTATCACCTACCGTCACTTTTTTTCCGGTGAACCTGTGGCACAAGCACAGGCTTTTGCTCAGCTGATCCAGACCCTTGCTGATGAGGTTAAGGAGCTGCAGTGTCAGGTGGTGCAGCAGCTTCAGCAGTTGTCGGGCTTCTGGGTTTCGGTTCATGTGCAGGCTCAATCGGAACCCAAGATATCTCTCCCAGACAGGTTCTCTGGAAAGAGAGAGAAATTCTTGTTTTTCTTCAGGAGGCCTATAAATTGTATTTCAGGCTGAGCCCTAGTTCTTCAGGGAGTGCGGAGCAGCGTGTGGGGATTATAGTCTCCCTTCTCAAGGGTGATCCCCAATCTTGGGCCTTCTCCCTAATGACCGATTCACCATCTTTGTGGTCGGTGGACGAGTTTTTTTGTGGCATTGGCGCTGGTGTATGGGGATCCTGATGGCGTCTCCGTGGTGGAGTCTAGGTTCTGTAAAACTAAGCAGGGGGGCCGGCCGGCTGAGGAGTACTGCTTGGAGTTTAGGAGGTGGGTCACTGACAATAAGTTGAACGGCCCTGCTCTTAGGAGTCATTTTTGTCAGGATCTGTCACCTAGGCTGCATGATACTCTGGTGCCGTATGCTACTCCTGGGTCGTTGGAAGCCGCCATGGCCCTTGCTATCCAGGTGGATAGACGCCTCAGGGAAAGACATACACCAAATCTGCCCCCTGTTGTCCTTTCTGGAGAGGAGGACACATCGGTGCAGACGGACAAACCTATGCAGTTGGGAGGAGTCTCTTCTCAAACTGGTTCGTGTGGTATAGGGGCATGTTTCTACTGTGGTCAGACTGGTCATTTCAGCAATGTCTGCCCAACTGGCCCCAAAGTATGTGCACCAACTCAAAAGCCACGTCCCCCTGGTTGTGAGGAGGGAGGTGACCAGGGTGTGTGTATTTCCTCCCTCTTTTTCACCTCGGTGTACCATACCTGCTGAAGTGGGGTTACTGAGACTTTTCCGGTGCTTGTGGACAGTTGAGCGGGAGTCAATTTGGTGGATTCTCGCTTTGTTCAGACCCATGGCCTGATGGGTAGGACTCTGTTGCGACCCATTAGGGTTCAGGCAATTGACTCTGTTCCTCTCAGCCAGGGCAGAGTGGCCCAAGTCATATATATTAACCTGTGTGTAGGGACTGTTCATGAAGAGTCCCTGTCATGTAATGTCTTGGAGGGAATGCAAAGTCCCATCGTCCTAGGTCTTCCCTGGCTGAAGAAACACAACCCGGTTAAAGATTGGTGGTCCAGGGAGGTGGTCAGTTGGGACCAGTCTTGCAAAGACTGCTGCCTAAGAGCTACTGTCTCTACCGTCCTTCTTAAACCTACTTCTTTGTCTCCATTGGAGGCAGCTAAAGAGCTGCCAGGGGGTAGGGGCAAGACTCAACCCTCACCACAAGTAAGCCCTGAGTCTCGGAGTCCTCTTAGGAGGAGGGGTCAGGGGAGGGTGGTGGTACCTTCTGTGTATAGTGGGGGTATGAATTTGGTGACAGTGGGACGCCTCTGTTGTCCGTTTCTCAAAGAATTCGCCATCTTGTGGCAAACGCATGCGTGGAAATAAACGTTCAGGCCCGGACCTGGGTGTGAATAAGTATGGTGGGTGTCCACCAAAAACATCAGCTGATAGTCTGTGTCTGGGACCTGGAGTTCTAGGGTGATCGGGCCATTTCTGGTGGGATGGGTAGGACTCTGGTGAGACCCATTAGGGTTCAGGCAATTGACTCTATTCCTTTCAGTCAGGGGAGAGTTGCCCAAGTCATAGAAATTAACTTGCGTGTAGGGACTGTTCATGAAGAGTCCCTGTCATGTAATGTCTTGGAAGGTATGCCAACTCCCATCCATTCTCAGCCCGGGGACTTTCCAGCTGGAGTTAACCTCCATTAATGTACGTACACAACGTATTCCTCAGGTCGACGCTCTGGAGATTTGTGGTGCCGCCGGAGTCTACGTTATTACCATCTCCATTGGGCTTTTGCCGTAAACCTGAGAATCGGGTGACTGCAGAGGTGAACTCTGGTGGATCGAGGCGTCCTCACCGTACGTAGTTTCTGGTGAGGTCCGGTGTTGAGGGTTCAGAGGCCCCACCTTGAAATGGAGGTGTTGTCACAATCCATGTTTGGATTCGTGGCAGCTCTGGTTTTACTCTATTTTAGATATAGGTTTTTCCTTTCAGGACCAGCAGGGGTTAATATCAGTCAGCGGGGGAAAAACTATGAGCTGTAACTGCAGTGTGGCTAGGTCAGCTGATGTGGGTGGTGACCACTCCCACCATCCTTTAAATGGTCACCTGATGCATCAGCTGACTGTTGGTGATGGAACACTTTATAGTGACCAAGCATGGAGGAAGAGCTCGCTGGCTGCTGTGGTGTATCAGCTGGTTTCATGAGCTTGTTATTCTGGTGCCTTTATTCTACTGTGCTGTGCGCTGCAGCAGAGGAAGTTGTAGCTAAGTTGTGTTTTTACCCCGTACCTTTCATGTTTGTCACTGTCCCCTGTGTGGTATTATCTGCAGTGGGGAGGATAGCACCCCTTGCTTGCCAGTGCACTAGTCAGGGCAGAATTAGGTGACAGCAAGGGACGAGATTCCTGACGACTGTGGGGGGGAAGGACCCACTTAGGGCATTAGAGATCAGTGACAGGCTCAGGTGGTGACCATCCCCCATTTCCCTATCACTAGGGCCTTCCTCGCCCCATTTCCATCCCGTTGTTAGTGTGTTGTGCCGTCCGCTGACCGAACCCTCAATTCAGTTCCGATTTTTGATCGACGGCGAATATTGTTTTTACAATATTCGCCGAATGTCATTGGAGTTAATGGGAATAGAAATGAGCGAAATATGTTCGGAACCGATCATCAAACATAAATTTATCATGACTATGGCAAATTCAGATTCGGTGACTGATTCCGAACATATTCGCTCAACTCTACTTGTGATGCTGAATTTTATAGTTAAGACTCAGGAGAGTTTTGACTCTCCCATGAAGGGCATATTTGTGCAGGTGTTTCTGAACAGTAGAACAATGTTCAACAACACCAGAGTCTACTAAATACAGTGAAGGAAATAATTATTTGATCCCTTGCTGATTTTGAAGACCTGAACAGTCTACAATCTTAAGGGTAGGTTAATGTTAACATTTGAGAGAATATCAAAAATAAAATCCAGAAAATCACATTGTACAAATTTTATATAACTTTATTTGCAATTTGCAGTGAGAAATAAGTATTTGATCCCCTACCAACCATTAAGTTTTGGCTCCTGCACACCAGTTAGACGCTCTTAATCAACTCGTTACCTGCATTAGAGACAGCTGTCTTACATAGTCACCTTTATAAAAGACTCCTGCCTACAGACTCCATTACAGTCAGACTCTAACCTCTACAACATGGGCAAGACCAAAGAGCTTTATAAGGATGTCAGGGACAAAATCAGAGACCGGCACAAAGCTGGAATGAGCTACAGAACAATAAGTAAAACGCTGGGTGAGAAGGAGACAACTGTTGGTGCAATAGTAAGAAAATGGAAGAAACACAAAATGACTGTCAATCGACATCGATCTGGGGGCACCATGCAAAATCTCACCTCTTGGGGTATCCTTGATCATGAGGAAGGTGAGAGATCAACCTAAAGCTGCAAGGGAGGAACTTGTTAAATATCTCAAGGCAGCTGGGACCACAGTCACCAAGAAAACAATTGGTAACACATTACGCCATAAAGGTTTAAAATCCTGCAGTGCCTGCAAGGTCCCCCTGCTCAACAAGGCACATGTGCAGGCCCGTGTGATGATTGCCAATGAACTCCTGGATGATTCTGTGAGTGACTGGGAGAAGCTGCTGTGGTCAGATGAGATAAAAATTGAGGTCTTTGGCATTAACTCAACTCGCCGTGTTTGGAGGAAGAGAAATGCTGCCTATGACCTAAAGAACAACATCCCCACTGTCAAGCATGGAGGTGGAAACTTTGTTTTGGGGGTGTTTCTCTGCTAAGAGCACAGGACTACTTCACCGCATCAATGAGAGAATGGATAGAGCCATGTACCGTAAAATCCTGAGTGACAACCTCCTTCGGGCATTAAAAATGGGTCGTGGCTGGGTTTGCCAACAAGACAGTGACCCAAAATATGCAGCTAAGACAACAAAGTAATGGCTCAAAAAGAAGCACATTAAGGTCATGGAGTGGCCTAGCCAGTCTCCAGACCTTAATCCCTTAGAAAACTTATGGAGGGAGTTGAAGCTCTGAGTTGCCAAGCAACAGCCTCAAAATATTAATGATTTAGAGATGATCTGCAAAGAGGAGTGGACCAAAATTCCTCCTGACATGTGCACAATCCTCATCATCAACTACAAAACCTCTGACTGCTGCGCTTGCCAATGGGTTTTGCCACAAAGTATAAAGTCTTGTTTGCCAGAGGGATCAAATACTTATTTCTCACTTCAAAATGAAAATTGATATAATTTATTAAATGTTTTTTTTTCTTCTAGATTTTATTTTTCATATTCTATCTCTCAATGTTAAAATTAACGTACCCTTAAAATTATAGACTGTTCATGTCTTTGTCAGTGGGCAAACTTACAAAAAAAAGCAAGGGATCAAATAATTATTTCCTTCACTGTATTTCTGAAGGTCTTTTCCAGTCAAGCAGGGGTTCTGATTTGCCTCTACCAATCCTACGAGCAGCTCTCGCTGAAATTTTGCTTGGTCTTCCATACCTTATCTTTACCTCCACTGTTCCTGATAATCTGCCATATGTTAATAACATGACCTGAGGAAAGGGCAACTTGAAAACACTTTGCTATCTTCTTATAGCCTTCTCCTGCTTTGTGGGTGTCCACTATTTTCAGAGTGCTAGGCAGCTGCTTCGAAGAACCCATGACTGCTGTTTTTTTTTTTTTTGCACAAGGTTAGAGGCTGGGTTTTTAGAAAGCTGGGAAATTTGCATCACTTGGCCTTTCCTAACAGGCTACTTTAAAGTCTGAAACCTTGGTCGTAGCTATCTGAGCATACACAGCTCCAAGGGTGCCCAAATATTTGCATTGGCACATTTTTCCTTTTTCTAAGTTTTAAAACGACACTGCTCAAAAAAATAAAGGGAACACTAAAATACCACATACTAGATATTTCTGAATGAAATATTCCAGTTGCAAATTTGTATTCATTGCATAGTGGAATGTGTTTAGAACAATAAAACATAACTATAATGTAAATCAAAATGAATATCCCATGGAGGTCTGGAGTTGTAATGATGCTCAAAATCAAAGTGGAAAATCAAATTACAGGCTGATCCAACTTCAGTGGAAATGCCTCATGACAAGGGAAAGATGCTCAGTAGTGTGTGTGGCCTCCACGTGCCTGTATGACCTCCCTACTGTACAACGCCTGCGCATGCTCCTGATGAGGCGGCGGATGGTCTCCTGAGGGATCTCCTCCCAGACCTGGACTAAAGCATCCTCCAACTCCTGGACAGTCTGTGGTGCAACGTGATATTGGTGGATGGACCGAGACATGATGTCCCAGATGTGTTCAGTCGGATTCAGGTGTGGGGAACGGGCGGGCCAGTCCAAGCTTCAATGCCTTCATCTTGCAGGAACTGCTGACACACTCCAGCCACAGGAGGTCTGGCATTGTCCTGCATTAGGAGGAGCCCAGGGCCAACCGCACCAGCATATGGTCTCACAAGGGGTCTGAGGATCTCATCTCGGTACCTAATCGCAGTCAGGCTACCTCTAGCGAACACATGGAGTTGTGTGTGTGGCCCTCCAAAGACATGCCACCCCACACCATTACTGACCCACTGCCAAACCGGTCATGCTGAAGGATGTTGCAGGCAGCAAATCGCTCTCCACGGTGTCTCCAGACTCTGTCACGTCTGTCACATGTGCTCAGTGTGAACCTGCTTTCATCTGTGAAGAGCACAGGGCGCCAGTGGCGAATTTGCCAAACCTGGTGTTCTGTGGCAAATGCCAAGCTTCCTGCACAGTGTGGGGCTGTGAGCACAACCCCCATCTGTGGAAGTCGGTCACTCGGACCATCCTCATGGAGTCAGTTTCTAACAGTTTGTGCAGACATGCACATTTGTGGCCTGCTGGAGGTCATTTTGCAGGGCTCTGGCAGTGCTCCTCCTGTTGCTCCTTGCACAAAGGTTAAAGTAGCGGTCCTGCTGCTGGGTTGTTGCCCTCTTACGGCCCCCTCCACGTCTCCTGGTGTACTGGCCTGTCTTGTAGTGCCTCCAGAATCTGGACACTACGCTGACACACAGCAAACCTTCTTGCCATAGCTTGCATTGATGTGCCATCCTGGATGAGCTGCACTACCTGAGCCACTTGTGTGGGTTGTAGAGTCCATCTCATGCTGCCACGAGTGTGAAAGCACAACCAACATTGAAAAGTGACGAAAACATCAGCCAGAAAGCATTGGTACTGAGATGTGGTCTGTGGTCCCCACCTGCAGAACCACTCCTTTATTGAGGGTGTCTAGATAAATGCCAATAATTTCCATCTGTTGTCTATTCCATTTGCACAACAGCATGTGAAATTGATTGTCAACAATCAGTGTTGCTTCCTAAGTGGACAGTTTGATTCCACAGAAGTTTTATTTACTTGGAGTTATATTCTGTTGTTTTAAGTGTGTTTTTTTTTTTTGAGCTGTGTGGGGTAAGATATAGAATGTTACATAATTACATAGTTACATAGTTGTTAAGGTTGAAGGAAGACTATAAGTCCATCTAGTTCAACCCACAGCCTAACCTAACTTGCCCTAACATGTTGATCCAGAGGAAGGCAAAAAAAACCCATGTGGCAAAGAGTAAGCTCCACATTGGGGAAAAAAATTCCTTCCCGACTCCACATACGGCAATCAGACTAGTTCCCTGGATCAACGCCCTATCAAGGAATCTAGTGTATATACCCTGTAACATTATACTTTTCCAGAAATGTATCCAGTCCCCTCTTAAATTTAAGTAATGAATCACTCATTACAACATCATACGGCAGAGAGTTCCATAGTCTCACTGCTCTTACAGTAAAGAATCCACGTCTGTTATTATGCTTAAACCTTTTTTCCTCCAAACGCAGAGGATGCCCCCTTGTCCCTGTTTCAGGTCTATGATTAAAAAGATCATCAGAAAGGTCTTTGTACTGTCCCCTCATATATTTATACATTAACATAAGATCACCCCTTAGTCTTCGTTTTTCCAAACTAAATAGCCCCAAGTGTAATAACCTATCTTGGTATTGCAGATCCCCCAGTCCTCTAATAACCTTGGTTGCTCTTCTCTGCACCCGCTCCAGTTCAGCTATGTCTTTCTTATACACCGGAGACCAGAACTGTGCACAGTATTCTAAGTGTGGTCGAACTAGTGACTTGTATAGAGGTAAAATTATGTTCTCCTCATGAGCATCTATGCCTCTTTTAATGCATCCCATTATTTTATTTGCCTTTGTAGCAGCTGCCTGACACTGGCCACTGAATATGAGTTTGTCATCCACCCATACACCCAGGTCTTTTTCATTGACTGTTTTGCCCAGAGTTTTAGAATTAAGCACATAATTATACATCTTATTACTTCTACCCAAGTGCATGACCTTACATTTATCCCCATTAAAGCTCATTTGCCATTTATCAGCCCAAGCTTCTAGTTTACATAAATCATCCTGTAATATAAAATTGTCCTCCTCTGTATTGATTACCCTGCAGAGTTTAGTGTCATCTGCAAATATTGAAATTCTACTCTGAATGCCCCCTACAAGGTCATTAATAAATGTTAAAAAGAAGAGGGCCCAATACTGACCCCTGTGGTACCCCACTGCTAACCGCTACCCAGTCCGAGTGTGCTCCATTAATAACCACCCTTTGTTTCCTATCCCTGAGCCAGCTCTCAACCCACTTACACATATTTTCCCCTATCCCCATTATTCTCATTTTATGTATCAACCTTTTGTGTGGCACCGTATCAAAAGCTTTTGAAAAGTCCATATACACTACGTCCACTGGGTTCCTTTGGTCCAGTCTGGAACTTACCTCTTCATAGAAACTGATCAAATTAGTCTGACATGAGCGGTCCCTAGTAAACCCGTGCTGATACTGGGTCATGAGGTTATTCCTCTTCAGATACTCCAGTATAGCATCCCTTAGATTGCCCTCCAGGATTTTACCCACAGTAGAGGTTAAGCTTACTGGCCTATAATTTCCGAGTTCAGTTTTTGTCCCCTTTTTGAATATTGGCACCACATTTGCTATACGCCAGTCCTGTGGTACAGACCCTGTTATTATGGAGTCTATAAAGATTAAAAATAATGGTCTATCAATGACTGTACTTAATTCCTGCAGTACTCGGGGGTGTATCCCATCCGGGCCCGGAGATTTGTCAATTTTAGTGATTTTTAGATGCCGCCGCACTTCCTGCTGGGTTAAGCAGGTGACATTTAATTGGGAATTTTTATCACTAGTCATTTTGTCTGCCATGGGATTTTCTTGTGTAAATACTGATGAAAAAAAGTCATTTAGCATATTGGCTTTTTCCTCATCCTCATCCACCATTTCACCCAGACTATTTTTAAGGGAGCCAACACTATCATTTTTTAGTTTCTTACTATTTTTATGTAGTTAAAGAATATTTTGGCATTATTTTTACTCTCTCTGGCAATGAGTCTCTCTGTCTCAATCTTTGCTGCCTTGATTTGCTTTTTACAGAATGTATTTAATTTTCTGTATTTAATGCCTCCTCACTACCTACTCCCTTTAATTCTCTAAATGCTTTCTTTTTGTCACTTATTGCGCCCCTTACAGCTCTATTTAGCCAGATTGGTTTCCTCCTATTTCTAGCATGTTTATTCCCATACGGTATATACTGTGCACAGGTCCTATCCAGGATGCTAATAAATGTCTCCCATTTTCTTTGTGTATTTTTGTGTCTCAGGATATCGGCCCATTTAATTGCACCAAGATCCTCTCTCATCCGTTGGAAATTTGCCCTCCTGAAGTTTAGTGTCCTTGTAACCCCTCTATTACACATCTTTTTAAAGGATACATGAAAACTTATTATTTTGTGATCGCTATATATATATAT
This sequence comes from Ranitomeya imitator, assembly GCF_032444005.1. NCBI lineage: Eukaryota > Metazoa > Chordata > Amphibia > Anura > Dendrobatidae > Ranitomeya > Ranitomeya imitator. The sequence goes on from NC_091289.1 coordinate 30,217,380, forward strand.
CTCTTTCATATACATTTTGCCTGAAATACAAAGGTAATGTGTCATCTTGACTTTAGGCCTTTTAGAGATCATTTCGTCTTATCTTGCTTAACAGTTCACAATAACAGTAATTATGACTAGGGGTGCCCAAACGTTTACATGTATGTTATGTATGTATGTTCATGGAAAAACTAAAGCGGCCCATATACTGTACATAGGATGTCCACTATCTTCACTGAGACCCCTACACATAGGAATGCTGAGCATTTGTGTGATCTGAGACAGCCGCTGCCAATCTCCTGTGGCAGCTGCTTATGTCATTGCCGAATAAAAGGATCGAGTGTTGAAAATCAAACAGCTGGCTCCTTCTCTGGTTGAACGATCCCGTTGAAAACGCTGGGTTTAGATGACTTCTCAGTAAATACATAAGTATATCAAAGTAGAAAAGGAGACAGAAGACGGCACTGCCAACACCGTAAGGCTGCTAAGCTATAAATTATCAGGTGTATCTTATTAACCATGCGGTTACATGCTGTGCTCCATGATCTCGGGTGCTCTTCGAAAAATAACATTCCAGTCCACTTGTGTAAATGACAAGAAAAAGGAAGGCACTCACCGATCTGTTAAAAAATTCCTTACTTTATTGGATCTTCATTTAAAATCCATGGCCAGGAGAGTGAGTAACGGAGCTGAAGTGAGCAGGTGTAGACGACGGCCGTTTCGTGCTGTATAAGAACTTCTACGGGTCAGCATGTGGGAGGACGTGACGAAAAAAGAAATACCCCGGCCACAGCGTACTCCTCCCTCCCAGATCTCCTCCCACTGTGCAGCAAAATACATTACAAACAATAAAAACCACAATGGTGAAACATTATTTCAAATTTTGTGCAGATGGATTTGTAGGTAAGAATAGACGTAGAAATATGTGAACTTTAGCTTAAATGACAGATTATCACTTGGTTATAATGTGAAATGAATGTTTGTTTTTAAATAATGTTTCACCATTGTGGTTTTTAATGTTTGTAATGTATTTTGCTGCACAGTGGGAGATCAGGGAGGGAGGAGTACGCTGTGGCCGGGGTATTTCTTTTTTTGTCACGTCCTCCCACATACTGACCCGTAGAAGTTCTTATACAGCACGAAACGGCCGTCGTCTACACCTGCTCACTTCAGCTCCGTTACTCCCGGCCATGGATTTTAAATGAAGATCCAATAAAATAATTTTTTAACAAATCCGTGAGTGCCTTCCTTTTTCTTCTCATTTACACAAGTGCTTTACGTAAGTATCTTGGCAGAGTAGCGGGTGCACATGGTGCATGCGGAGCGCAGTTTCTACAGTCAATCTTTTCAACCTTTAGACTTCAGATAATATCTTCATTTGTCCCAACACAAAGTAATGTTTCTGACTCTCCCATCATTTAGACTTTTGCAGTTTAGATGTTGTGTGCATGCATAATGTGTAACCTTGCCCCTCTTTCCCCATACAGGCAGTCAGATTACCGTGGTCTCCCATTCACGATCCGTCGGACATTGCTTAGAGGCTGCCAACGTGTTGTCAAAGGAGGGAATCGACTGCGAGGTAAATGGATTAATCATGACGATTGGTAACTGCATATATTTTAATAATGTGCTCTTTCTCCAAGGAATATCACCTGTGTAGATGGGGCTTTATCCCGCTATTAATTGCACTTTGATTGCTAAGTTTATTCCTTACCATCCATATGTTGTTAATGCGTTTAACCCCTCGTCAAATTCGGCATGCTTGTTTTTAGGTGATTTAAAGACACCAACCCCCCGTATTAAGGCATTTTGTTTTGAACGTTCCTGTATCAAAAAATGCATCTTTAAAGGTGAACCTGTCAAGACAATTTTACCAAACCAGTGGTCTGGCTGTATAGATCTTAAAAACAACCACAACTGATACTCGTCTTAGAGTAATCTGATGTGCCAGCGCTGAGAAATTGAGCTTTAAGTCTCTCGCAAATTAGCTTGGAAATGCATTGGGTTCATGCTGTCCAAGTATATTGATGAATTGGGGGAATTATTGTCAGGATAACTTGCATCAGATTTTTACAAGAGGGCTATCTATCTTATTGTTCTGTGATCCTTACCGCCAGACGACTAGTTTCGTTAATAGAATGGTCCTGACAGGTTCCTTATAGCAATCGTGTATCTTCAAATTGTCAATGGATTAAACTCCCGTGCTTCTATAAAGGTTATCAATTTGCGCACCATCCGGCCAATGGACACCGAAACCATTGAAGCCAGCGTTGTGAAGACAAACCATCTAGTGACTGTAGAAGGCGGCTGGCCACAATTCGGAGTTGGAGCTGAAATCTGCGCGAAGATCATGGAAGGTAAAGAACCCTTATTGGAGAGAGAAACTGCACCCACAAATCATATCTGTTGTTCTGACAGATCCTGTATGTCCATTAGTTATACAAACAGTCCATAGACTTAAATGGGGGCTATATAATGCTTAATTTTCTCTGAGGTGGCACTCCAGGGAAAATGGTCAGATAATTTCTTTATTGCTGTGGTCTAAACAGCAGTTTGTTGTAGGTGGCATCTTTTCATAATGAATGGTTGCCCCTCTTTAGAGAGGATCTGTCACTTGCTAAAAGAAAATTGACTTAAATACTTTGTAAGAAAAAAAAAATCCCTGAGCGCCCCCAATTGTGATGCTTTTTTCCGTTTTGCAATACGTCGTTCCTTTGCAGAGATATTCACATTTGTTTCTTTTTTAGGAGCGCAGCATGTGAAATCTCTGGTTGTGGCGTTTCTTCAGTCTTCTCTCAGGGTGTGCACCTACATTGCTGTCACTCAGACACTGCCAATTACAACTCTGCAAATGATCTAGCAGTCTGACACTGCCACGTTGTGATGGTCATTGTGAGCGAGGGGTGAGAAACAAATCCCCCCCCAGAGAAGAGTGAAGAAACATTCTGTTGGTCTGCAATCAGAGATTTCACATACTGCCTCCAAAAAGGAGCAAATGTGAATATCTTCGCACAACCGCACACTTATACATGGATGTATCTTGCATTACATCTCTGCACCATACACTTAATATATGGGTTTTTTTTTTTTCATTTATTTTTTTCTCAAACAGGACCTGCGTTCAATTACCTGGATGCCCCCGTATTCCGTGTGACCGGTGCCGACGTTCCCATGCCTTATGCCAAGATATTAGAAGATAACTGCATACCACAAGTGAAGGACATCATATTTGCTGTTAAAAAGACCCTTAATGTTATTTAGGTATATCTTACAGTAAAGAGGTAACACGTCTAACCCATGGGTCTAACAACATCAGTACCTCCATGTTTGTCTTTTGGGTACATTTTTTTTTTTTTTAAATGTGCAAATATATTTTATGTTGGGGAAGACTGACTTGGAGGGGTTGGCCGGTGCCGATGACGTCTGCACAACCGGCAGGTATCGTGGTCCTGTCCTGTTCATTAGACCAGGATCCACGCACAGCACCTGACGGTCACGCAGACATCCTCTCTGCTAATTGGGGATGTGACTTCATCACAGCCATTTGCCTACTGCTATGGAAGTGAACGGCATAGGCCAATCCTGTAAGACACTGGGTCGGTACCTGATGTCTTCTCGTATGCCGTCCCTTTTAGACACTCCACCAAGTCTATCATATACTGGAGACGTGTTACAGCGCAGACAATATTTATTAGTAATCACCCATACGTCTGTATAAACTCGGAGGTCCACACGCCGTGACTGATGACATCTACAATGTTGCTTTGTATACAAATAAAATCTGGAATTTATTTAGTTTTGGGGTGGGTTCTTTTTTTTCCACCTCATTGAGGCTATCCCACAGTGATTAACAAAGAAATTTACAAGTATTGATGAGCGATTGTTCTGGGATAAAGCGTTATCTGAGCATGCTCAGGTGCTAACAGTGATTTCGGTGTGCTCGAAAAATATGTTAGGCTACGTTCACACTAGCGTTATGCTAGTGTGCGTCGGGTTAGCGTCGGGCGACGCAGCGGCGACGCACGCGTCATGCGCCCCTATACTTAACATGGGGGACGCATGCGTTTTTGTTAGTTGCGTTGTGCGACGCATGCGTCTTTTTTGCCGCAAGCGTCGGACCAAGAAAACGCAACAAGTTGCATTTTTCTTGCGTCCGATTTTCGGCAAAAAACGACGCATGCGTCGCAAAACGCAGCATTTTTGCGTGCGTTTTGCCGCGTTTTTGCGTGCGTTGTGCGTTGCGTCGCCGACGCAGCGGCGCACAACGCTAGTGTGAACGTAGCCTTAGTTGCCGAGCCTGCGTGTCTTGCGGCTGGCAGCCTCAACACATGCAGGGATTGTCTATTTGTTAGGCTGTCGAACAGCAGTGAGACTTGCAGCTACAGGGACTCGAACATAGTATTTGAGCACGTCGAAGTCACTCAGCACCCGAGCATGCGCAGATAACACCTTATCCCAGCGCGTTCGCTCATCACTAACAAGATTTGGTCAGGATATCAGTAAAACATGGCTGCTTTATTAAAAAAAAAACCCCATAACTGAGCTGCAAATGCAGCACATAATCTGTAGATGTCTGTGGCACTGGGTTTTGCTGCGGACAGGATCGGGACAAGTTTTCAGGCCGCATGATGTAATGAGAGTAAATCTTGAATGTTTCTATGCACGGCAGGAGAATGGATGGACACTTCGAAATCGGACATACTGGTTACCGACCACGGCAATTCTGGCTGCGGCTGTACCCCCAAACCTTTTGCTATATCGGCTGATGTGAGGAGAGGGAACAAGGGCAGGGTGCTTAAGAAATTACGTCGCTTTTTAAAACCTGGTTGGGAAAAAACTCTTAAACAGCAATGTGGTATTCCCACTGCGATCTATAGAAAGCCCATTCAAAATCTACTTTAAATGTTTGTTGTTTTTTTAATTTTGACTTTGGGGCATGGAGCTGGCTGTAGAGACATCCCCAAAAAAGATAAGCCTGATTTATTACTATGTCTTACTATGTTTATTTTTTCCATCTTTATATACAAGGTTGTGAACCAGCTTTTGTGTTTACAGGTTATTAAGCACTGACAGTGCTTCCTCCTCCTAACTCTGATCATGTGATTGTTGGGTGTAAGGGGGAGCAGGAGCTGAGGGGTCTTAGGAGAGACTCAGCACTGAAGCCAGAAAAACAAATTCTCCTGTAACTGGAAGTAATATACCAGCCCCAGTTACAGGTGCATTTTTTTTTTTTTATGCTAGACGACCTTATGGAGAACAGAAAAAAAAAATTATTTTACACACCAAATTAAACAAAATCGTAAGGGATAAAAAAAAGGCCCAGTCATGTTAACAATTTTGGGTTTGTGGTCTCTATTCTGATTTGTGGTGAAGGGTAAAATGTCCAGATAATGATGGCATTAAGTCAACAAGGTAATTCCAATTAAGATTCCTTTATATGATAAACTCACACAAGACCAAAGTTTGGGTTTATTATTTTTAATAAAAATATGACTGAATATACATTGTATTACTGAGCCCGATAATCATACACTAGATCCCTCTGAAAACAATTTAAAGTGCAAAAAAAAAACAAAAAAAGAAATGAGATTCTTTGCCGGCTGTACCTTCCATCTTCTCCTCTGCCCACCTCATGTAACGGATTTTGGTAATATAGTGAACACTGTAAACACGTGTGACTGTCCTAATGGAAATATTAAAAGTGATAAATCACGCCGCCGGGCGCCATCTTGGAATGTGCTATGTTCTAGATCAGTGTTCCCCAAGTCCGGTCCTCAAGAGCCACCAACAGGTCATGTTTTTAGGATTTCCTTAGTATTGCACAGATCATTGAATGCTTGCCTGTCCAGGTGATGCAATTATCACCTGTGCAATACTAAGGAAATCCTGAAAACATGACCTGTAGGTGGCTATTGAGGACCGGACTTGGGGAACACTGTTCTAGATCTACAGATCCTCCCAACACGTTTCCTAGGGCTGGAGCTATAACCGGGGGTAAATGGGTCAATCACAGAAGTTGAATGATGCCTTTTGTTACAAGCGGGTGTGGAAAAGGCGGCACTACAACTAGCGGAAGCGGTGCGCTAGGTGCAAAAACGTCATCAGAAAATGACCCAATTATTCAAATCGATGTTTTGAATTTGATAATTAAATTTTTCAAATCAAAGCCGATTTTTAATGTAAAAAAAATAATTTTGCATTGGCCGCTACGTATTAGTAGCAATAGACTGACTAATGGTAACTCTGAAGGGAGGGGAAGGAGGTGAGCTGTGACGTCCTCTATTGTGAATGGTGAATCCTTTTGTTAGCTAATGTATAAGAAGGTGATATTTTATAGTTCTGTGGTGATAATGAGACTGTCGTTCCTTGAAGGAAGTAAGGCCCCGATTCATCAAACGCTGAAGAAATGTGCAACTGTCGCCAGGTACGTGCCAGTTTTGGGATGAGTCAGTACGTGGTTACACCCGCCATACTCATCGTAGTGGTGTTTATATGCTAGAAACGTTACTCCGGTCCTTGGATGGAGCAAGCTTTCTGGCACACACCACTGATGAGTGGTGGCACTCTTATTAAGGAGCGTGCACTTCTTAATGAATTCGGTGCTTTCTTATTCATGTACAGCGCCTGTCTTCATGAATCAGGGCTTATGAGTCTAATATTAGGCCGGTGCGAATATTGTACTTTCTGATGAAACCTTCCTTTTAAAGGAGTATTCCCGTCATAGACATTTCTGTAATAGTCGCAGACTGTGCCTGGTGCATCTGTCTCAGAAAAGGCAAATAAAAATAAAACTCTAAGTCTTGCCCAGATCCACCTTTTAAAAAGTGCAGGAAAAAGTCCCCAAACGTCGTTCTGCTTTCATTACTGGTCTATAACCTATGGATGAAGCTGCCGCTGAGAGTCCCTGTGCCAGGAGGGTGAGGATTCCCTATGTAAAGGCATCAAATCATGACCAGACTTCAATTTACAGGTAAAATTATTTTTCTATTTATATACCCCCTATTCCTCATTTGATAGGTGGTCTGCAAGGCATGTTTACTAGGAGAGTCGGGATCTCTACTTTCCTACTATTAACCTTCCTTAAAACGTAAGGTGTTCTCGTTACCGAGAGCCTGCTATTCAGCGATAGGTTGTGAGTGGCGGTGTACATCCACATTCAGCTGATGCGGGGGGCGCTGTGGTCTGTCGTCACTGCTTTCTTCAGCCCTCCTTTCTTGAAGCTTTGGATGGAGTGGAGTAGGGCACCACGGTCTGTACCGTTCACAGCGGGCACGGCCAAGTCAGTTGGCATCTCTTTACTTGAAGGAGAGACAGGTGAGAATAGCGGAGGAGGCGGCGGCGGGGGGGCCGGTATCGCAAATGTAGACGTTCCTTAATTAAATCGAAAAAAAATGAATTAGCATAGAAGAATATCATATCACTGGTATTTTCTCTAATGCCAAATGTTCTAGATCTTTGACAGGTCTTGGTGATCTTGGATGGAGATGAAGAGGTGGAGCTGGTTTTTACACCTAATCATTAGTTTATATAGCGGAAATCTGCTCCTTTCTCCGCTTGTACCGCAATTATTTTTTCATTCTAAATTCGAAGATAAAATCTGTCTTCAGTAAATACAGACTTTCCCCATTACTAAGGCTAGGTTCACATTGCGTTAGTGCAGTCCATTCAACGGACTGCGCTAACGCAAGTGCCGACTTTGGCACAGCGCTAGCGCAGATGGAGCATCTGCTAGCTCCATCTGCGCCAGCAGTGACTGACCTGGAAACGCTGCAGCCCGCATCTTGGGTTCGTCACTCAATGACCGCACATTGCTAGCGCATGCCCATTGTGGGCAAGCGCTAGCGATGCGTCTGACGTGGCAGTCTATGGCGGCGTTAACTGACTACGTTACACCGCATTATACCGCGGTGTAACGTAGTCCGTTAAACGTACCACCATAACCCAATGTGAACCCAACCTGAGAGTAGATGACACTTGGTGCTCATAAAATTCTATGGAGAACTACTTGCAACATGTCGCTCTCTGGCTCCTCCCCCTACATGGAATTTTAAAAGCAACTGTCATCTCTCACTAAGGGCTTGTTTTCACTTGCGAGGAACATGTCCGTGTCTCGCATGTGGAAACGAAGCTCTGGCGCCGGCGCTGTGGAGTGGAGCGGAGCGTGCGGCCGCATAGCAACAAATGCAGCCGCACGCTCCGCTCCGGAGTGCCGACGCCAGAGCTTCGTTTCCACATGCGAGACACGGACATGTTCCTCGCAAGTGAAAACAAGCCCTAATGGGGAAAATCTACCTTCACTGAATACTGATTTTAGCATTGAATAATCACTCCAGGAGGAGAAAGAAGCAGATTTCTCTGATTAAGGTAAATGTCTTATTTTCATGTGGATGACCAATTTATGAGAAATTAAAACAACGCTGACTCTAAGAATCCAAGATCACACGTCTTGGCCGAAACGAGAATTTCAGCTTAAAGGGAACCTGTCACCCCGAAAATCGCGGGTGAGGTAAGCCCACCGGCATCAGGGGCTTATCTACAGCATTCTGTAATGCTGTAGATAAGCCCCCGATGTTACCTGAAAGAGGAGAAAAAGACGTTAGCTTATACTCACCCAGGGGCGGTCCCGCTGCTGGTCAGGTCGGATGGGTGTCTCTGGTCCGCTGCGGCGCCTCCCATCTTCATTCCTAGACGTCCTCTTCTGATCTTCAGCCACGGCTCCGGTGCAGGCGTACTTTGTCTGCCCTGTTGAGGGCAGAGGATAGTACTGCAGTGCGCAGGAGCCGGGCCTCTCTGACCTTTCCGGCGCCTGCGCACTGCAGTACTTTGCTCTGCCCTCAACAGGGCAGACAAAGTACGCCTGCACCGGAGCTGAAGATCAGAAGAGGACGTCATGTAATGAAGATGGGAGGCGCCGCAGCGGACCAGAGACACCCATCCGACCTGACCAGCAGCGGGACCGCCCCTGGGTGAGTATAATATAACGTCTTTTTCTCCTCTTTCAGGTAACATTGGGGGCTTATCTACAGCATTACAGAATGCTGTAGATAAGCCCCTGATGCCGGTGGGCTTACCTGACCCGCGATTTTCGGGGTGACAGGTTCCCTTTAACTTAAAATCTAATGGCCTGATAGAAAGTCAGAAAACATCTAGAAATTCAGGGTGGGGGGAAAATAAATGTGGAAAAATAAAGGTCTTAAGATAGCGCCAGGCTTGGTCACAGGCTGTGTGTGGTAGTGCAGCTTAGCCACACTGGCTTAAATGTGGCACAGCTGTAATACCGGACACAACTCCTGGACGAGAGTGGCGCTGTTTCTGGTACAAATGACAGAAGTGGCGCTCCAACCGCAATCTGTAGCGGAGTTCTTCAATATATAAAAGGGCAGACGGTCGGGGCTATTCGAACCTAGGTGCAATATCACATTACATCCGGGGGTGCTTTATGGGGGCACAAACCCCTTTGTGCCTGACATCTGCTGAGTTTTAACATGGTGGTCCGGAAATATATGAAGAGGTCATCAGACCAATGATCATGTATGAAAGAGCCCTAATATGAAGAGACGCAAAGAGAAACTACCGAGTATATGGTTTCTAATAAATCCATAGGGGCACCCCCCCCGTATTCTCATAAAGGGTGGAGGCACTGACAACATCAGCAGGGAGCGTCTATGTTCTCTGTATGCCACTTTCCTCCCACACTACCAAAGACAGATTACCTGGACTGTAATCACTTTACAATGGTCCAAAGAGCCTGTGTTCAAGAAATATCAACTCCCCGTATGGAGCTAGGACTGGAATACAAACACAAAATCCCCAGAAATGTATTGTGCATAAAAAAGGACCATTTCTAGGCGTTTTAAACCTGAAAACTTTGACAAATTGGCTCTTAAATGTTCACCTGCTGAAGTAGAAGCAGATCCAGCATGGAGGCAGAGGACTGGAGTAGGACAGCAGACGTTTCGGTAGAGGTCGGGTCAAGACGCCGGACTGCACCCGATCAAAAGGTGAGTATAAAGAGAGGCTCTCTGCTCCTTGTGTAGTGGTGGTATGGTGTAGATATAGTATCTGGATTATTTAGACTATACATTCATACAAAGATCAGTGCTTTTGAAGAGGCAAATTATTTGTAGGCCTCACAGTGCTGACATTTTCATTGTAAAGGGAATATACCATCAGAAAAGACCTATTGTTTAAAGTTTTTTGTTTTTTTTCATATTTCAATTTATTCAAAAATAAAAACAAACTTAAAGAGGTATTCCCATGTCTAAGATCCTGTATGTAGTAGGTGTAATAATAATATTATTAGCAAATACCTCCAATTAGAAATGTATAGTTTTTCTGATTCGCTGGGTCTCTTTCCTCATGTGCATGCATTGCAGGACCCTGGGTATCCATGGTTACGACCACTAGCAGCTAGGTTACTCACTATATCAGTGGTTGTAACCATGGATACCCAAGGTCCTGCAATGCCTACACATGAGGAAAGAGACCAAGCAAATCAGAAAAACGGTGCTACATTTCTAACTGGAGGTATTTGCTATTATTACACCTACTACATATAGGATCTTGGAGATGGGAATAACCCTTAAAAATAAATTTTGCCATTTCAAAACTAAACAAGGAATTTATATTAGACTTCCACTTCTTATACTTTCTGGAGAGCCACATGGAAATTGGCTCAGACGTTACTTAGCTGTAGTGGTCTGTTGCTGCCAAAATATGTGATGATTATCTTCTAATCTTGGCAGACATTGTACAGGAGGAGGAGGTGAGCTGTGACATCACCTATTGGGAATGGTGAATCATGTGATATCTACTGTACATAGAGCAGTTAACTAATCCCATCTGTGATGATAATGAGACTGCTGAAAAGTAAAGATGGGCGAACCCGAAAAGAAAAGTTTGGGGTCTATACCAAACACCTACTGTTCGGGCATGGACTTCACAAGTTATTGTTTGGGTTTGGCACCCCTGAACACTGGGTGTTTCTCACGCTGTTATCTGCATGACAGTACGCAAACACTGACTCTGATCGGCGGTAATATCATTGCTGCTCAGACAGTCGTGGTTCCCACGCTATCAAATGACAGCGTGAGCCAACAGCTGTGATCAGAGGTAAAAAGTTTACCTCTGGTCACTGGCGTTGGTTGATGGGACTACTACTCCTATCGGCCTACATTTGCTGCTGCTAATAACTGAGAGCAGGCGTCGCTGATGGGCGTATTCATCAGCTTGCGCTCTATATAAATTAAAAAACTGGTTTCACATGTATTTTTGATAACCAGCCAGGCAAAACTGACAGCTTCGGGCTGTAACCCTCAGCTGTTAGCATTAGCCAGGTAAGTTATCAAGAATAGTGGGGACCCCACTGAGTTTTTTTTTTTTTTTACTATTTAAATGTTTAAGAACCGGCGTGGGGTCCCTGGGGGGGTTTATTCTCAGGCTGTTAAGGGGCCACAGATATTGGGTCCCACACCAGCCTAAAAATATCCAGTAGCTGCCCAGAAAAGGTGCATCTATTAGATGTGCCAATTATGACGCTTTGCCTGACTTTTCCCTCTTGCCCTGTGGCACTGGCAAGTGGGGTCGATGTCACCTTTGTAGTGTCTGGTGATATCAAGCCCACAGCTTAGTAATGGAGAGGTGTCCATAAGATACCTCCATCAGAGTAGAAGAGGACTAGAACTCCAGTGTCACCTATTGGAAATAGCAATTCTAGAAGTCAATGTCAACCTTTTAACGAGCCTTGTCACATTACTTAGGATAAAAGCCAAACCAGAATCTCTATTTGCAGACACTGTGTTTCAGGGTATATCCCAGAGGAGCATTGCAGCTTTAAGTCTCCTCATCTCGGCATACTTAATATGTCACTCTCTGCAAGGAGAAATAATATTTCTTGGATCCTGGTCAAGTGGGAAGAGCCAGGCAAAGTACCAGAATTGGTGCATCTAATAGATAGATGTGCATTTTATGGGCGGCAGCTATCTTTAGGGGAGGGGTGGGGGCAATAGCCAAAGCCACCTATCAGTCTGAAAATACCAACTCCAGTTGTTTGCTTTAGCTTGGCTGGCTGGCAAAAATTGGGGGGAACCCACAATTTTTTTTTTTAAGATTACTTATTTAAATTATTTTGAACAACGTGGGAACCCCTCTGTTTTCGATAACAAGCCTTGTTAAAGCTGACAGCTGAGGGTTACAGCCTGCAGCTGTCAGTTTTGCCTGGCTGGTTATCAAAAATACAGGGGAACCCACGCCAGGGTTTGTTTTTGTTAATTTATTTAGTGTGCAGGCTGAATACTTCCATCAGCTGCACCTTCTCTCTTTTATTAGCGGCAGCAGGCACCGGCTGATGGGAGGAGTATTTCCATCAGCCGATAGCCAGTGACCACACGTAAACGTCTTCCGTCCAATCCCAGCGGCGCTTCCCATGCCATCATTTGACAGCGTGGGAACCACAGCTGTCTGACCGGGGGTATTGATTTTACTGCCGATCATAGGCAGTGTTTGAAGCGCTGTCAAAGTTTGAGTACCAGAACAATACTTTTTTTAATTTTTTTAACTGTTTGGCTGAATCCGCTGGCCCCGAATATCCAGGGGTCTGCCCATCTCTACTGAAAAGTCATCAGTAGAGAGCAGGAACCATGAGTCTAGTACCAGCCACAGTTGTTGATGTGACCAGCCCAAGAAGTACACTCTTTCTGGAGGATGAGGGGGTCCTGCAAATAGTATAACATGGAAAATTCTGTCTAAAATATGTGTTTCAAGATCTTTGCTTGCTGTACTACCATAAATGCCCACAATCTAATAGGCAAAACCAGGACATAAGCCTGTGACTGCCCCCAAACAAGAAACACCCACTTTTGTGTGGCATTTGTGCTCCTTTGTTGCGACAGCCTCCGCAACAGTAATACTACGTTCCTCCATGTAATACATTTCATCAGCCGAGGACTGGAGGGGGAGATTTCTGACAATTGCTTAAAATTGTCCTAGACTCCTTTTTTTTATCCAAGCAACCATCATACTATGCCAATAGGAGAGCTCTAACCTGGTTCATGGGTGAAATGCAAATGGCAAAAAAATTTTTTATTAAAACAAAATTCTGCAAAAATGTAAAATAATAACGGGACACATTAGTGTGGTGATGGGGCAATACTCCACACTGCCCTCGCATGGTAACAGCTGGCATTTTTTTTTTTTAGCGACAAAAGAAGCATTTTGCTTACTTTACCGATATTTCACGTTCAAAATGATGCATGCTCTACATAGAAGACAGCAGAGGAGGAAAAAAAGGACACCGATCAATAACATCTTAGACAAAACACACAAAAACAATATTACTCATCAGATATATAACAAAAAAAATCCACTGGTCTGTACACTAAAGAATGGGGACTTTTTGTTTCCTCTTTAACATCCCCCCCCCCCGAATTTTGTTCACCCACTTTATTAATAGTTTTAAGATTCTGCACTCCTTTCTTAAAGGGGTATTCCAGTCTAGAAAAATTAACAACTATCCAATGGATAGATGGATTACTGTTGTGTTCGGCCATCACCCTCCCTCCCATAGAACATGAATGGGGTAGCAGGGCACATACACGGCTGGCCATTACATTCTATTATTCCAGGCCACGCGTTTGCAGCCATGGAAGAACAATAGATAGGAGTCCCTGAGGTGGGACTCATCCCTTTATGAGGACTACATGAACAGGCATTTTAACTCTCTAAAGGAAAGCTATCTGCAGTGGCTTGCAAAATTATTTACCCTGAGGCTATGGCTTTTTACCTATTTTATTACATTACAACCTGTGTAAATATGTTTGTAATCTGATTTGTATGTAACTCATCAGCACTAAATAGTCTAAGTTGGTGAAGAGAGAAAAATATAGGCAGAAATTAAGTTTATGGGATTGAATAACTAAAAATTGGCATGTGCATATGTATTCACCCCCTTTTGCTATGAAGCCTCTAAAAATTTCTGGTGCAAGCAATTCCCTTCATAAGTCCCATGCTTAGTGACAGGACGTCCCCCTGTGTGCGATCACATGTCATGACATGTCTGTCAGTATATACACTTGACCTTTTCTGAAAGGACAAAGTGGCTGCAACGCCATTAACAAGAGGCTCCACTAACCAAACCCCATGAAGACCAAGGAGATCTCCAAACAACCCCATGAAGACCGAGGAGATCTCCAAGCAACCCCATGAAGACCGAGGAGATCTCCAAACAACCCCATGAAGACCGAGGAGATCTCCAAGCAACCCCATGAAGACCGAGGAGATCTCCATGCAACCCCATGAAGACCGAGGAGATCTCCATGCAACCCCATGAAGACCGAGGAGATCTCCATGCAACCCCATGAAGACCGAGGAGATCTCCATGCAACCCCATGAAGACCGAGGAGATCTCCATGAAGACCGAGGAGATCTCCAAACAAGTCAGGGACAACGTTATTGAGAAGTACAAGTCAGGGTTGGATTATAAAAAAATAAAAAATATCCCAATCTCTGATGTTTTCCCGGAGCACCATCAAATCCATTATCATCAAATGGAAAGAACATGGTACCACAATAAACCTGCCAAGAGATGGCGCCCACAAAAACTCTCAGCTGGGGCAAGGAGGGCATTAATCAGAGAGGCAGCACAGAGACCAAAGGTAACCCTGAAGGAGCTGCAGAGTTCCCGAGCAGAGGCTGGAATATCTGTCCGTATGACATAAGCCATAAGTCCTTAATCCAATGGAGAATCTGTGGTCAGACTAGAAGATCGTTGTTCACTAGAGGAAACCATCTGACTTGATGGAGCTTGAGCAGTTTTACCTTGAGGAATGGGCAAAAAGACCAAGTGGCAAGATGTGGAAAGCTCATAGAGACTTATCCAAAGCGACTTGCAGCTGTAAATACTACAAAAGAAGTCTCTACAAAGTACTGACTATAGGGGGGTGAATAGTTATGCACACTGAAGTTTTCAGTTATTTTGTCTTATTTGTTGTTTGCTTCAGAAAAAAAAGAAAACCAAATGTTCACAGTTGTCGGCATGTTCTTTACATGAACTGATGCAAACCCTCCCCCCAAAAAAACAAAGTACAATTCCAGGTGGTGAGATGGCAAAACACAAACAATGCCAAGCGGGGTGAGTACTTTTGCAAGTCACTGTAGTCATGAAATCAAAAGTCCTCCTGTAACCGAACCTTATTTCTACTGTCCTGAATACAACAATGTAAACAATAATGGTTTCTATGACTAAACTAAATACATTGAGGTGGATGTATAACTTGCAACCAATCACAGAGCAGCTTTAGCAAGCAAGCACATGGATTTTTTTTCCATAAAAAGATTTAGAAATATTTAAATCCATGAGAATCAGTCAGGAGACATCCTTTGTATACACTGCGGTGATGTAGCACTTGTATCAGGCTATGATACAAAACATACAGCGTTAGACTTTAATTTTTATACGCTTACGTCAGCTTGGAAGGGAAGAGATCTCTAAATACTGTGTCTCTTCCATGTCTAGATTCTCCATTTTGGCAAACTCATCACAGTTCCTGATGATGATTGGACAGCTCCTGACTCGGCAGTCTTCATACAGCCGACCACTAGCACACCATTTGCTGAGGGGTTACAGTACCCTTACTCTCTACATCGGTGAGGTTCCCAATCACTGGACCCCCACCAACTGAACACTTATTTATCCAGTGGATAAATGTTTTAGCAGAATGACCCCTTGAAAAAGTAATGGAATACCAGGTTTATTCTTCCTAATCTGAGGGCAGGATAAAAAGGTGATATTAGGAAGACGATTACCGAATATTGAAAGCCCATCGGTCACAAGTGATGTCTTCAAAATACATGACCCCGGAGTCCCCTGCCCCTTGCTGTTACATTGACAGCATTCTCTCTGCCCAGTATAGAATTACTGACCAAATACTGAACATGTGAACGTGGCCTGAGGGTATCGAACTTTTCATGATGAAGAGTTAACATAAATGTAGTTATATAGACAGCAATGACGAGAATGTGTTTAGGCCAAGGCGACATTTCTGACAAGCAGGGAGGACGACATTCTCCACGATGGGTTCAGGGAATGCTCCCGCCAATACACAAAGGCGCAGCGATGTCTTAGCATGATAGCGTGATGGAAACAATCAGCATGGGGGATATACACCAGAAGAGACAGCAATGCTAGAAGACATTTTTGTGGAGTCCATGACACTTATGGAATTTAAGCCACATTGACCGCTTCCATTTTGGGGATTGTTGTTGTTATATCCTTAATGACGTAAACACTACTCACAAAAGGTTTGGGATATTTGGTTTTCGGGTGAAATTTCAGGATGAACCTAAAATACACTCTAATCTTTTCAGGTGAACTTTACGTGACCATCTCTAAACTTTTGATCCACGTGTCCAACTGTTCAATGTTTCAGGACTTATTGCACAGCTTGCTGTTCTCCAACAAGGAGCTTAATGGCAAAATTAATAAGTGTTGGATCCATAAATTGCCCCATTAAATTTTGAGGTTCAATTAGACTTGGGAAAAAAACTGTTGTCCTCATCATGCTGTTCACATTTTGACATCATGAGACCAAGACGACACCTAACATTTGAAGATCAGGACTTCGCCATTGTGAGGCCTCAAGCAGGATGTTCTCAGACGGAAGTGACCACTTAGCTTAGAGGGTCACAGAGTCATCAGCAGGGTGCAACAGAGATACAGAGGTACTGGAAGAGTCACAAAGGCCGAAAAGTGGATGTCTTTTGACCACATCCAACACTGATGACTGATTCATTTTGAACAATGCCTTTCGGAGTCAGATGATGATGCCACACAACTCCAGCCACATTTAAGTGTCATGTCGGACCATTCGAAACCGTTTACATCAGCGTGGTCTACGTGCTAGACGACCGGCAGGGTACCTGACCACAGCACCAGACACAGGCGTCATCTACGCTGGACGAGGGACCAGTGGGCCTCCGTGCTGTTCTCACTGAGCAGAAATGATGGCCAACAATGTTGGAGACGTCAAGGAGAGTGCTATGCATTAGCCACTGTTGTCGGCGGCCAACCCTTGGGTGGTGGTGTTACGGTATGGGCAGGTTGTGTCTAGCCAATACAGAGCTGCCCTACACTTGGACCAGTCCCTACTACTTGAAGAACATCATTAATCCAGTCATTGTGCCTCTGCACGAACAACACCAGACGAATTTCATCTTCATGGACGACAATGTTCCAGCTCATCGAGGTCGCTCCATTAGGGAATGGCTGCTGAGACGGGGGGACCTCAAATGGAGCAGTCTGCACTTTCTCCAGCCCTGAATCCAATAGAAAACCTATGGAATCAGATGAGTCGCCGTGTAGAGGCTCGTAACTCTCTACCCCAGAACCTCAATGACCTGAGGGCCACACTTCAAGGAGAGTGGGATGCCATGTCTAAGCAGACAATAACTCCACTTGTGAACAGCAGGAGATGTCGTTGCCAAGCTGTAATTGATGCTCAAGGCCACAAGACAAGTCATTGAGACACTGGCATTTTTGGGGGTATATCCACCAATGTTATTATAGGCTTTTGTTTCAATAAACTGTTGGAGATGAGGAAACAATTACTGCATGCTTCTACTTAAATGTCCTCCTTTCAAGAGAAAATATCAATGTAGTGGGAACTTTTTACGTTTTCCGTACATTTTGCCCGAAAACCAAATATCCCTAACTTTTTGTGAGTAGTGTATGTCAATGCAATAGACTACGGATTGAGGTTTCTATGATGGCACTGTCAGAGGGAGTGACCCTTGAATTCCACATTGGGGTAGGGAGGATTGTGTCGCTCCGGAAGTTGTATGCTCGCCCTACATCTCAGGTCTGGTGGGAGAATGCGATTAGAGGGGACAATAGCGATCCTCGATAGATATCCCGTAGCAACTTTGTTTAGATATTTGGAGGAAGTCTCTAGTCACATCACTCCTCACCAACATCGATCACTGAATATTTACATAATTAGGAAAACCTGTCCGACATCTATCAATCAATAAATAATTATGCACCATCAGGCCTTGGCAAGAAAAAAAAACCTATAAAATACACAGGAGTGAATTCACACACGATAAGGAGTGTGTGCTAATAATGCATTTTATGAAATTACAGAAACACAACTGCTTTCATAAAAAAAGGGGCCACCCCTGTTGAATGGTGGACTATGGTACCTTCCTGATATAAGTAAATCAAAAACCAAAATAATATTGTAGTGCCACCTGTGAAGTGCATACTAAATGCACACAGTACCACGTAGAGTGTGCCATGCGGTGAAACTGCACATCTTATAAAGTGAGGATTCTGACCTTTGATATCCCACCAATCTAAAGAATAAAGTGGAGCTGGTGTCCCCTTTATGTTTTTCCCTACATTGTGTCCCCAGGTAATCTTTACCATCTGGCTAAAGTAGTGCTTCTCCACAGTTTTTGCAGAAACGCTCATCACAGTTACTGATGATGATTAGACAGCTCCTGCCACACAATTATAATGAAGGAAGGTACAGTTTAACCTCCATGACTACACAGTCTCAGCTTTTTTTTTTTGTTGTTAAAAAAAAAAATGAATCTGTCTTCCCGGCAGGGGATTGATAGCAGAGCATAGAGAGGAAGAAAGCAGAGTAACATCTCAAATTCAAGATGGTGTGTGAATAGAAGGCTGAAATGCGAGGAAGGGAGATTAGGAAACCTGAAAGAAGTCCAGAGTCTGATAGATAGTAGATGGGTGCAGTAATGGACAAAAAAAACAAATGCTAATATAACTATTTCACCCTGTCAAAGACAACGGTGGGGTATCTGCCACCCCCCACAATGGAGAGACACCGGAAATGGGAAGCAGAAACTGGCTTACACATTTCCTTTTTTCATTACTATAAATTATGTATCACAATAGAACATATCAAAGTGAATGTTTTAATTAAAAAGCCAAACTAATTTCTCTGCAGTAACAGCAACGTCCCTTTTATCCATTGCACCACAACCTGCTCGCGTGAAAAGGGTGGAAATATCTCAGCGCAGAATATTTCCGGTAAATGCGATGATGTGATGACGTGAGAGATCAGGAGGTGCAATGTGTGGACACAAAGCGTGCATGAGAGCAGCCGGTGCGGAGAGAAGCGGAGGCAGCTCTGGCCGGAGCGCACATCGCACCACAACTTACCTTCTAGCTGTTCCTGGAAAGGAAATTGGGTTAGTAATGACTGTTCCCATTTTATGACCAAATACTCAAGGGTTTTTTAGGTTAGTTCCCCTGTAAGGAACCAGGGCTTACAGTATCAGACCTAGTCCGACGTTGTCTGAAATGCCTGACCGGGTGAGTAAGGGTCTCCCATGATATCGGCAGCGGGGCTACGGATGGGGCATGTTGAATTTAAAAACCCATATCAGAGGGGACATACGCCGACATCAGAGGTGCCTGGCAGCAGCTTCCCAATCGGAACACGTGCACGCTCGACCAAACTGAGCGTGCACGTGTATGGGGTCTAGAGAGCGCTGTAAGCCAGGTGGGCTGAAGTGTGCAATCCATCTTAAAGGCAAGGTTACTGGGCTACACATAGACATGAAGAACCATCGATACTGACCTGCTGTTGAAGGTGGTGTCGGAGATGAGGGAGACGTCAAAGGAGAACTTGTTCCAGAGCCTGAGAACCAGAAATGACGGACGTATTTAATAGATGAAAAAGGAAGCAAAAGCTGTAGTGACTACAACTAAGGCCGGTTTCACACGTCAGTGGCTCCGGTACGTGAGGTGACAGTTTCCTCACGTACTGGAGCCACTGACACACGTAGACGCATTAAAATCAATGCATCTGTTCAGATGTCATTGATTTTTTGCGGACCGTGTCTCCGTGTGCCAAACACGGAGACATGTCAGTGTTCGTGAGAGCGCACGGATTACACGGACCCATTAAAGTCAATGGGTCCGTGTAAAACATGTACCGCACACGGACGTTGTCCGTGTGCAGTCCGTGTGCCGTCCGTGTGCCGTGCAGGAGACAGCGCTACATTAAGCGCTGTCCCCCCCACTGGTGCTGAAGCCACGATTCATATCTTCCCTGGAGCAGCGTTTGCTGTAGAGAAGATATGAATAATTGTGTTTAAAATAAAGATCTATGTGCCCCCCCTCCCCGCTGTTCTGAAAATACTCACCCGGCTCGCTCCCTCTGCTTCCTGTTCTGGCCGCATCTTCTACTGTATCAGCGGTCATGTGGGGCCGCCGATTACAGTCATGAATATGCGGCTCCACCTCCCATAGGGGTGGAGCCGCATATTCATTACTGTAAATGAGCAGCCCCACGTGACCGCATACAGGAGAAGATGCGGCCAGAACAGGAAGCAGCGCCAGCGAGGGAGCGAGCCGGGTGAGTATTTTCAGAACAGCGGGGAGGGGGGGCACATAGATCTTTATTTTAAACACAATTATTCATATCTTCTCTACAGCAAACGCTGCTGCAGGGAAGATATGAATCGCGGCTTCAGCACCAGATGCTGGTACGTGTGGTACCCAGCACGGTGCGTGTGGTACCGGTGCGTGTGGTACCCAGTGGGCACACGGGCGGCACACGTGTGCCACACTGATGTGCCACAGAAACGGATAATTCCGGTACCGATTTTTTCCGGTACTGGAATTATCTGGACGTGTGAGACTGCCCTAACAGATCTGATGAGAGTTGTAGGCGCTCGTAAACTGTGTATGGAGCCGTAACACCACAGTTCCATATTGAAGTGAATGTGACCGGCCACTACATAGCGTATAGTTGCGTTTCGGCTGGCTACCACCTCATTTCAATAGCTAAGCCAGCCCCCTTCTCCGTCCATGTATATACTGAGAGGGTGGCTGGATTAGCTTTTTGATATGTGCAGCCAGCCAGCCCCCTTCACAGACAGCAGCGGTCACTTGCTATCACAGGAAATACTCGTGCAGGAACAGAGCGGAGCGGCCGGGCCCTGGATTGCAAATTATGTGAATACTGTCATTTATTAGTATAGATTGTATTTTTTCAACACCTCTAAAGTGGACAAAACCTCTGTATGTTAAAAGAAAAAAAAATCTATAAAGTTATTACCTGAATTATTTGAGTTGTTGCATTTCGTGGACTGCTCCTCTCCGGATTCGCAGTTTGTGCGTTTTGACTTCTAGGGAATGCAAGAACAAGGGATATGGGGTGAAGACTTGGTCCTTGAGATGGAAAATGTGCAATAAAAGGGGTTTATGCTTTTCTAGAATAAAGCGCTGAAAGTTTCTAATAAAATATCGAGAAATGAGACTTGCTGTCAGTGAATAGGAACATTCTGGTACACACACATAATATATATATATGTACTTATATACACATATATATTTCTAGTTTACCTTTCGTGCCAGAATTTTCCTCTTTTTCTTCTCCTCCTCTGAGCCGTGATGTGACTGTGCTCGTGTCAGTCGTCTGTGCTGGTAGATCTACACGGTAACATGTGCGGGGAAGGGTTAGTGCCGGTGTGAAGACAGGCGGTCTATCACCTTATCTCTGATTTATAGTGATACATAAGAAACTTCTCTTTACAGATTTATAGATTTCAATATAAAAAGAAACTTGTGGTCAATATTGCCCCCTACGGTTACATAAAATTACCAATCACACTAAATACAAATATTACTATTAGGGGGGCTTTGTCTGACACCGCAAGATGAACAGGAACGTCATTGCGTTACTGCTTTACCTTGTAAATATCACAATAAAGCCCCTTTTTCTAAAGTAAACCTCCTCATCCTTTACGGAGACTCCTGATTTTTAATAATATAGTTTCCAGTTTTATAAGTGATGAACAAAGAGAAATCCCAGGGGTCAGACCCTTCACTTGTTGATCGGTGGGGGTCCGACTGCTGGGACACTTATCCCCATTAGCGTGCATGCTAAACCAGCACTCCATTCCCTATGTCCACTTTTTCTGGCAGCACCATAGAGAATGAATTAAGCAGTGGTCGGGCATCCGGTCGGCCCACCATCTTGTATTGAGCATAAAAGTTCCCCGTTCTCGGTGCGGGTCCCAGGGGTTGGACCTCCACCCGTCAGAGTTGTCCTGCGTATAGTTGATAGTTTCTTTTAACCGGAGAACCCCTTTAATGTCATCTCGGCACAATCTAATATTGGCAGGGACATTACCAGTTTCTGCTCCTCTGCGAGCCTCTTCTCCATACATTCTTTGGCTGTTTTCAGAGCTTCTTTTAACTTTGTAGGAATCTGGAAAATAAAAAAATAATGAAATTCGTTCCAGAATCGGAATGTTCGTACAACTCTTCGCTTTTTCCCATGCACAAGTTTTCCAATGGTCTCTCTAGTCGATACGTCCCATCCTCTCCCCTTTTTGTAATGTCAACTGAATCAATCCCCCTCTCCTCCAGTATTGGGAGACCAGCATTAATCTTTTCTGAACTTTGCTCCGAGTAGTATACAAGGTGATTGTGGGAGGGAAGTGGGGGCAGGCTGTTGTCACCCCGCAGGAAGGAAGTGTGGCGGGTGTGTCACCCCGCAGGAAGGAAGTGTGGCGGGTGTGTCACCCAGCAGGAAGGAAGTGGGGGCAGGCCTTTGTCACCCCACAGGAAGTAAGTGGGGGCAGGCCTTTGTCGCCCCGCAGGAAGGAAGTGGGAGCAGGCCTTTGTCACCCTGCAGGAAGGAAGTGGGAACAGGCCTGTCACCCTGCAGGAAGGAAGTGGGGGCAGGCCGGTCACCCCGCAGGAAGGAAGTGGGGGCAGGCCTTTGTCGCCCCGCAGGAAGGAAGTTGTTGCGGGCCTTTGTCGCCCCGCAGGAAGGAAGTGGGGACAGGCCTTTGTCGCCATGCAGGAAGGAAGTGGGAGCAGGCCTTTGTCACCCCACAGGAAGTGGGAACAGGCCTGTCACCCTGCAGGAAGGAAGTGGGGGCAGGCCTGTCACCCCGCAGGAAGGAAGTGGGGGCAGGCCTTTGTCGCCCCGCAGGAAGGAAGTTGTTGCGGGCCTTTGTCACCCCGCAGGAAGGAAGTGGGAGCAGGCCTTTGTCACCCCGCAGGAAGTGGGAACAGGCCTGTCACCCTGCAGGAAGGAAGTGGGGGCAGGCCTTTGTTGCCCCGCAGGAAGGAAGTTGTTGCGGGCCTTTGTCACCCCGCAGGAAGGAAGTGGGAGCAGGCCTTTGTCACCCCGCAGGAAGGAAGTGGGAACAGGCCTGTCACCCTGCAGGAAGGAAGTGGGGGCAGGCCTGTCACCCCGCAGGAAGGAAGTGGGGGCAGGCCTTTGTCGCCATGCAGGAAGGAAGAGGGGGCAGGCCTTTGTTGCCCCGCAGGAAGAAAGTGGGGGCAGGCCTTTGTCGCCCCGCAGGAAGAAAGTGGGGGCAGGCCTTTGTCGCCCTGCAGGAAGGAAGAGGGGGCAGGCCTTTGTCACCATGCAGGAAGGAAGAGGGGGCAGGCCTTTATCACCATGCAGGAAGGAAGAGGGGGCAGGCCTTTGTCGCCCCGCGGGAAGAAAGTGGGGGCGGAACTTTGTCTCTATCGCTGTAAAACTGCTTACAGAAATAATATGACATTCACTTTAGGACAAACAAGCCATTGGGCAATGGCAGGAGCAATGCATACTAGGAAGTGAGGAAAATGAGGTTCTGGCACCTATAGTGATGGCAGAATGCTGAAGTAAACTGGACAGTTCCTGCACACATTGGTGTGTGCAACATGCAGTTTTATCTTATTGTGGGGGATGAGGGCTGCAGGATTGTGCCTTTCTACAGATTTTGTGTGAAATAGACAGGAGTCATTTACAGTGGATTGCGAAAATATTCTCCCCTCTTGGCTTTTGACCTATTTTGTTACATTACCACCTGTGTGTAAATATTTGTTGTAATCTGATTTGTGTGTGATTCATCAGCACTAAATAGTCTAAGTTGGTGAGAAAAAAATATAGGCATAAATTAAATTTATAGGATCGAATAACTAAAATTGGCATGTGCATATGTTTTCACCCCTTTTGCTATGAAGCCCCTGAAAATTTCTGGTGCAAGCAATTCTCTTCATAACAAGAGGCATCACTAACCAAACACCACCATGAAGACCAAGGAGATCTCCAAACACCACCATGAAGACCAAGGAGATCTCCAAACACTACCACGAAGACCAAGGAGATCTCCAAACACCACCACGAAGACCAAGGAGATCTCCAAACACCACCACGAAGACCAAGGAGATCTCCAAACACCACCACGAAGACCAAGGAGATCTCCAAACACCACCACGAAGACCAAGGAGATCTCCAAACACCACCACGAAGACCAAGGAGATCTCCAAACACCACCACGAAGACCAAGGACATCTCCAAACAAGTCAGGGACAAATTTGTTGAGAAGTACAAGTCAGGGTTCAGTTTAAAAAAAAAAATATATATATATATATATCCTAATCTCTGATGACCCCCCGCCCCCCCCCCCCTCCCCACCCCCGGAACACCATCAAATCCATTATCATCAAATGGAAATATGATAGTAAAACAACAAAGCTGCCAAGAGATGGCGCCCACAAAAATGGTCAGCCGGGGCAAGAGGGGCATTAATCAGAGAGGCAGCACAGAGACCAAAGGTAACCCTGAAGGAGCTGCAGATTTCCCAGTATTTGTCCATACAACCATGATGAGCCGTACTCCATAGAGGTGGCCTTTATGGAAGAGTGGGCAGAAAAAGGCCTTTCCTTACACACAAAAATTGTTAGGCTTGTTCTGAGTTTGCCAAAAGACATGTGGGAGACCCCCTAAATGTATGGAGGAAGATGCTGTGCTCAGACGGGACCAAAATTGAACTTTTTGGCCACCAAAGTAAACGCTATATCTGGCATCAAACCAACACAGCTCAACACCCCAAGAACACCATCCCCACAGTGAGACATGGCAGCATCATTCACTGGGGATGTTTATTGGCAGCCGGGACAGGGAAAATGGTCCGAGATAAGGGGAAGTTGGATGGTGCAAAATACAGGGATATTCTTGATCAGAACCCGATTCAGTAAATGTTTTGGAGTGGCCTAGTCAAAGCCCAGTCCCTTAATCCAATGGAGAATCTGTGATCAGACGTGAAGATTGCTGTTCACAAGACGAAACCATCTAACGTGAAGGAGCTGAATAGTTTTGCTTTGAGGAATGGGCAACAATTCCATTGGTAACATGTGGAAAGATCAAAAGCGACTTGCAGCTGTAATTGCCAGAAATGGAGGCTCTACAAAGTACTGACTTTAGGTGGGTGAACAGTTATGCACACTAAAGTTTTCAGTGATTTTTTTCCTATTTTACTGATGTAAACCCTCCCAAAAAAAACAACAAAAAACCAAACTTAAAATCCAGGTTGTGAGATAGCAAAACACGGGAAACGGCAGGGGCTGAATAGCTGTGCAACTGTATGAACTGTGTAATACTAGTAACAGAGCTTAATCACACACTCCATCCTGCTTGCAGAAAGCCCTGCTATACTTATGTATAGTACAAATGTCGTTATTTGCTCTGACCGCACTTATTTTTTCCTTTTCTGTGTGCATACACGATTTAGGTTGTTGCACCACAATTCTGCAGACACTGGAAATATATGTGACAAATGACCACCCACCCAGTACTAAACCAAACAGTAACCATCCCCACAATGTACCTTAAACTGAGGTTTTTCCGTATTCATCAGCATCACGTCACTAAATAACCTAAATGGGGGAGAAGAAAGACATTTAATTTAAACTGGTGACATTTTAGGTATTTTCTACATCTTTGGCCCTTATGAACTGCTAACAGCATCTGCAATACTAATAACCGACCTGCAGGTGGCGATATATATGGACATTTTAATAACTTTTCATAACTTTTTCTTAACTTTCCAATATTCTTTCTATCTACTGGTTATAAATGTAACAAGACACATTCTAGCTGTAATTTCTCACTAAGCTTCTCTGGTGCGGATCTTTCCTATACAAGAAGCCCCTGAATATTTATCATTAGTGTAAACTCATTAAAAAACATATGTCACATGACTACAAACCCATCGTCTGTCGACATAAATGATGAGAAGACTCACGGCATCTGAAGGAGCTGGGGCACGGAAGGCACGCCCGATTTACAGGCTTCACACGACAGGATGGACTCCAGGACAGACACTGAAACAGAAGTTAGGCATTTTAGGCTTCCATCACCACTTTTACTATACAAACACTCACAATGACTTGTCATTCTGGCCTGAAGAACATGTACGCTCCATGCAACCTGCATGTTTAAAGCCTGATGCTAAACCAGCAAATATTACACTTTGCACAGAGCGTCAATTTACATAGACCCCTATAGCAAGTAGGGCAGATAAACGACCCTTCCTCTAACTGCAGATCTCGCGGGGGAACGAAGCATTGGACGTGTTGAATATCAACATCCTCACTTTTTTTCCTCTGAAAGCCAGATTATCCCTTTAATGCCAAGTTGGGTGCATTTTACAAATCAGAATTTCACCGGAAATGTTCCTCTCATTTAAAGTCTAAGATAAAGCGATTGTCTGGAGACAAGTTATCATCTATCTACTAGATAGGTGACAACTTGTCGATTGGTGATGATACGACCACTGGGACTAGCACCAATTGGTTGAAAGGGAACTTTTATTCCAGTTAGAATGGGAGTGACAGTGCGCTTTGAATAGTGACAGTTCGCTTTGAATAGTGACGGTGCTCTTTGAATAGGGCGACGGTGCGCTTTGAATAGAGCGACGGTGCGCTTTGAATAGAGCGACGGTGCGCTTTGAATAGAGCGACGGTGCGCTTTGAATAGAGCGACGGTGCGCTTTGAATAGAGCGACGGTGCGCTTTGAATAGAGCGACGGTGCGCTTTGAATAGAGCGACGGTGCGCTTTGAATAGAGCGACGGTGCGCTTTGAATAGTGACGGTGCGCTTTGAATGGAACAACGGTGCCCTTTGAATAGAGCGACGGTGCCCTTTGAATGGAGCGATGGTGCGCTTTGAATGGAGCGACGGTGCGCTTTGAATAGAGTGACGGTGCGCTTTGAATAGAGCGATGGTGCGCTTTGAATGGAGCGACGGTGCGCTTTGAATAGAGTGACGGTGCGCTTTGAATAGAGCGACGGTGCGCTTTGAATATACCGACGGTGCGCTTTGAATAGTGACAGTGCGCTTTAAATAGAGCGACGGTGCGCTTTGAACAGAGCGACGGTGCGCTTTGAATAGTGACTGCGCTTTAAATAGAGCGACGGTGTGCTTTGAATAGAGCGACGGTGTGCTTTGAATAGAGCGACGGTGTGCTTTGAATAGTGCGACAGTGCGCTTTGAATAGTGACAGTGCGATTTAAATAGAGCGACGGTGCGCTTTGAATAGAGAGACGGTGTGCTTTGAATAGTGCGACAGTGCGCTTTGAATAGTGCGACAGTGCGCTTTGAATAGAGCGACGATGCGCTTTGAATAGAGTGACGGTGCGCTTTGAATAGAGTGACGGTGCGCTTTGAATAGAGTGACGGTGCGCTTTGAATAGAGTGACGGTGCGCTTTGAATAGAGTGACGGTGCGCTTTGAATAGAGCGACGGTGCGCTTGCCAGACCTATGTCCCAATCATTCCCTTGGTATTGGGCTACAGAGTGTTGTCCTCTGCTTTTTCTGGCAGCCCCAAAGAGAATGAATGGAGCGGCAGTCAGCAATCCAATCTTGCACTGGGGATAAAAATTGCCGTGTGTGCCAAACTGTGTAGGTTCGAGTGGTCGGACCCTCACCAATCCGTTTGTTTGAGTTGTACAACGCCTTTAAGTTTTTATGGCCTTTTCGCTACATATTTTAGTGACCATCTCTTTAATAGTAGAGTGTCCCACGGTGCGGCTGGGAAAGTGGACATCGTTGTGCTGTAAATTGCCACATTTGTGTGCGGTGATGACCTTAATACATACTAAAAGTATGTTCTTCACCTGCCCAGGCCGAGCAGAATCTGCATCACAAAACTGCTGCAATCCGGAGTAAATGAGGCAACTAGAGACAAATCAGGAGACACCAAATGCGGGAAATGAATCCTGATGACAGTGGATGTAATCGGGGACAAAAGATGATGAGGCCGTTCTGTAATTACAGCGAATGTTCCCGGCTGGAGCTGCTGTGAAATTAGATTTGCTCGGTTGTCAGATGCAGGAGATTTGCAGACTCCACAAAAGCGTCCGTAAGTAAAAGCCGGAATATAAGGCAATTAATTCCACATCTTATCGCTTAATGTATTTAGCGCCGTGTGCCCTGACGATGCCGGGAGATCTGAGAGCTTTATTCATGGCGGCTGATGCCATCAGACACAGGTCACACGCATGGCAAGTTTCATAAGAGGAGGGAGGTTCAGCACCATGCCAGCACATTTATTTTTCTTAATTATCGATATTTCTTTGCAGATAAGTTTTCCTATAAACGATTACCTCCTACGCTGCCGCACAGAGATCTTCTGAGTTCTTCCTTCTACATGCTGAATGGCTTTTTATTACATATTTCATGTACATTTATCTTCCTCTTCTGAAGTAGACTGAGCAGAGAGCACTAGATGTATCATGGAGGGTCTAAAAGTTGGACCATCCACGGAGCTCAGTAATAATAATAATTTTTTATTTATATAGCGCCAACAAATTCCGCAGCACTTTACAATTAAGCGGGGACATGTACAGACAATAAATTCAGTACAAGGTAAGACAATTTAAACAGTGACATTAGGGGTGAGGTCCCTGCTCGCAAGCTTACAATCTACAAGGAAATGGGGGGACACAATAGGTGAAAAGTGCTTGTTATTTCAGGTCTGGCAATTATAATAAATAGGGATTTTCATATGAAGCTGCATGATCCGGTCATCAGCCCGTGTGTTTAAGTGCAATAGTCAAGTATCAAGTGCAGTTATCGTGTGCATGGAGGGTGTGGAGACAGATGAATAGTAGGGTGCAGATTCAGAGTAATATTTGGAAGGAGGGAACAGGGCAAAGTTAGTTTACTGAGTAGTTGATGTGGTAGGCTTGTTTGAAGAGATGGGTTTTTAAAGCGCGCTTGAATAGGTCGGGGCTAGGTATCAGTCTGATCGTCTGGGGAAGTGCATTCCAGAGAGCTGGCGCAGCACGAGAGAAGTCTTGGAGACGGAGGTGCGAGGTTCGGATTACGGGGGATGTTAGGCTTAGGTCATTTGTAGAACGGAGGGCACGTGTAGGGCGATAGACGGAGATGAGAGAGGAGATATAAGGCAGTGCAGAACTGTGGAGAGCTTTGTGGGTGAGAGAGATTAATTTATACTGGACCCTGTAGCGAATGGGTAGCCAGTGTAATGACTGTAACAAGATGGAGGCATCGGTGAAGCGGCTGGACAGAAATATGACCCTGGCTGCCGCATTCAAGATGGATTGGAGGAGAAAGTTTGGTAAGAGGGAAACCGATCAGAAGAGAGTTGCAGTAGTCCAGACGAGAATGAATAAGAGCGACAGTAAGAGTCTTAGCAGTTTCAATGGTGAGAAAAGGTCGGATTCTGGAGATGTTTTTAAGATGCAGGTGACAGGAGCGAGTGAGTGATCGGATATAGGGAGTAAAGGAAAGTTCGGTGGCGAATATGACCCCAAGACAGCGGGCATGCTGCTTGGGAGTTATGGTTGAACCCTCCAGGGTAATTTCGATGTTGGGTAGAGTGAGGTTAGTAGAAGGGAGAAACACAAGAAGTTCAGTTTTGGAGAGATTTAGTTTCAGATAGAGGGAGGACATGATGTTAGAGACAGCAGACAGACAATCCTTGTAAGAGGACGTTCACACTTCCACTTGTCTGTTCCGGTTTAAGAACAAACGGGATAATGTCAAAAACGGTCCAGTTTCATCACTGTTGCAAACTTAAGCAGAGAGACCACACTGGATATTATGGAGTCTGGCAGATTAAACTTTTAGAAACTTTTATCTTCCCATTTTGAATATCCTACCAAAGACAAAGAAATCAATAAGTCTCCCAAAAATATTACATTTTATTAATCAACAATTACGAACAATAATAAGAAGCCATGCTATTTAGCAATGGCATATAAAGAAACTTTTTTTCCATATGTATTGATCAAATGAAGTTCACAGATGGAGCTAAAAAAGAGAGACAACAAAGGGTACATAGAGTTTAGTTAGTAATCGAGTAATAAATTAGTCACATGGACATGCAGCATAGGAGAGTACATGAAAAAGCACATTCCTATGTGCCACCCCCTGAAGAAGCCCTTGCGAAACGTGCGTTGGCCTACATGGATGTACACTCAGGGACATGGGTAAGATGCAATTGTTTTGACTATGTGTTTGGTCAGTATTGGTCATGCTTGTAGTTGCAATTCACTGGTGTTATATGGTCATATACAAATGTGTGTTATACAATAATTAGGCCTTGCACATTTGTATTTTTTTGCTTGTTGTACATGATAATCTACTTTTTCATTTTTGTATGTGTTTGAGTGACAGCCACACTGATATTACAATCATCATAGTGATACTTTCTTAAGTGTGTTAGCTGCACACTATTTCACACACTTTTTGGTGATATATTCTACTTTTTGATGTACACTCCTATGCTGCATGACCAAGTGACTAATCAACTCTATGTACCCTTAGTTGTATCCCCCTTTTTTAGCTCCATCTGTGAACCTAATTTGATCAATACATACGAAAAAAAAATTTTCTTATATGCCATTGCTAAACAGCATGGCTTCTTTTATTATTGTTCGTAATTGTTGATTAATAAAATGTAATAGTTTTATAATTTTTTTTGGAGATTTATTGACTGTTTTTGGTAGGATATTCAGAATGAACGTAACAGCTTCTAAACGTTTAATTTGCTGGAGGAATACATAGCTGTTTATAAATGGTTAATCTGCTGGAGGAGAACATAGCTGTTTATAAAGGGTTAGTCTGCTGGAGGAGAACATAGCTGTTTATAAAGGGTTTATATGCTGGAGGGGAACATAGCTGTTTATAAAGGGTTTATATGCTGGAGGAGAACATAGCTGTTTATAAATGGTTAATCTGCTGGAGGAGAACATAGCTGTTTATAAAGGGTTAGTCTGCTGGAGGAGAACATAGCTGTTTATAAAGGGTTTATATGCTGGAGGGGAACATAGCTGTTTATAAAGGGTTTATATGCTGGAGGGGAACATAGCTGTTTATAAAGGGTTTATATGCTGGAGGGGAACATAGCTGTTTATAAAGGGTTTATATGCTGGAGGGGAACATAGCTGTTTCTACTGGATTAATCTGCTGGAAGGGAACATAGCTGTCTCTAAACGGTTAATCTGCTGGAGATGTACATGGCTGTTTCTAAAGTAGCAAATTGCTAAGAGGACAGAGCTGCTTGTAAACGGTTAATCTGAGTCTTTTACTGAATTCAGTACAAACCAGCCGGAGCCAAATGACACAGAAGGGACGGCTGTAGGATTTACCACTGCTGCTGTTCCCTGCCATCTCCTCCTGCTGCTCATTGCTCCTTATGTGACTTTGCTCAGGATGAAGAGAACAGGATACACACAGTCCAGCCTCCGCTCATAGTGGTATCATTCAGCTCAGAAGCAAAAAGTCTTACATTTCTACCAAAACAGTGAGACAGCAGAGCACATTTAGCTACACACAGCGACCTTTCTTACAGGTTCAGAGAGGACATTTGTTCATTTTCCTAATTATATATATTTGATAAAGGTTCCTACTTGGCGGCCTGTAATACAGGACAGGTCTGCACTCTGGCAAACAAGTGACAATCCTGAGTACAGGACCCACATAACAGGGTGTATTAAACTTATGTTAATTGGTGTTCTCACCAATTAATGATAGTTTTCGGAAACACAAGTTGTTGTTTTTTTTTTGTTTGTTTGTTTTTTTTTAATTCAGAACCCATTAGTTCTGCCAACTAGTCAGGGTCCAAACTTCCACTTGTGAATGAGCCGAATGTGGTACTGCAGCTTGGCTGAGTTGAGATTATGCGGCAGTACCAGGCACGGCCTTTGGACAAGGGTGGTGCTGTTTCAGGATGAAAATTAATATTTCTGTCTTATGTCCATTAGTTTATTTAGCGAAGACCGTACTCACCTACTGACATGGACGGAGCGGGAGGAAACTGGTCTACAGGTATAAAATCTGGAGGCCGGCCGTACGTCATTTCATATAGTAAGTGGCCGAAGCAGTGCACGTCAATACTTTCCAAAGTCTGCAAAATGAGGAGCACATCACCAAAAGGTCAGAGGAACGTAGTGTCTCATACTAAAGGTAAAGACTTTCTCCAAGCAGAATTGTACCGCTTCCCCGTTCTCTCCAGCACTGCCTGCGTTAGAAATCAACTTCAGGCTGGTGCTGCCGAGTCCGGTCCTACGTGTCACAGCACAGGCAGTCAGTGTGCGGAGCCCCCGCAAGGATGGCACTAGCTCTAGTAGGAAGCCTCGGCTTCTAGGTTTGTCTGCATCACCTCACCCCACTTCACAGCAACATATGATGTTGCATGGGACTGCAGGAAACATCAACTAAGTTATCCCTGTATCACCGGTGTTGTTACATGGGACTGCAGGTGACATCTACCACATCATATATGCCCAAAGAGTTATCACTATGTTATTCTGTAATGTTACATAGGGCTGCAAGTAACATCTGCCACATGATATATACCCAGAGAGCTATCACTGTTATCTGTGGTGTTACATAGGACTGCAGGTGACATCTACATTATGTGTGTTCAGTGGGATATCACTGTTGTCTGTGGTGTTACATAGGACTACAAATGGCATCTATTACATTATACAGGAGTTATCACTGTGCTAATATGGTGTGTTACATAGGACTGCAGGTAATATCTACTACATTTTATGTATTTCAGGGGGTTATTACTGTGTTATTTGGGTGTTACATAGGACTGCAGGAAACATTTACTACATTTTCAGAAAGGGAAACATGCCTTTAATTTTGGTTACCATTACTTTATTTTCATGGGAGGAGAAAGGGCGTGTAAATGGGCATGAGCTATTAAAAAAGAGGTGTGACTTATCCTGCACTCCCGGACAGGACTGCGAGCCCTGCGCAGCACCACGACAGGACTGCGACCCCTGCGCAGCACCACGACAGGACTGCGACCTCTGCGCAGCACCACGACAGGACTGCGGGCACTGCGCAGCACCACGACAGGACTGCGGGCCCTGCGCAGCACCACGACAGGACTCCGACCCCTGCACAGCACCACGACAGGAAGGACTGCGACCCCTGCGCAGC
Organism: Ranitomeya imitator; assembly: GCF_032444005.1. NCBI lineage: Eukaryota > Metazoa > Chordata > Amphibia > Anura > Dendrobatidae > Ranitomeya > Ranitomeya imitator. The sequence goes on from NC_091289.1 coordinate 30,250,602, forward strand.
ACCACGACAGGAAGGACTGCGACCCCTGCGCAGCACCACGACAGGACTGCGACCCCTGCGCAGCACCACGACAGGACTGCGACCCCTGCGCAGCACCACGACAGGACTGCGACCCCTGCGCAGCACCACGACAGGACTGCGACCCCTGCACACCACGACAGGACTGCGACCCCTGCGCAGCACCACGACAGGAAGGACTGCGACCCCTGCGCAGCACCACGACAGGAAGGACTGCGACCCCTGCGCAGCACCACGACAGGACTGCGACCCCTGCGCAGCACCACGACAGGACTGCGACCCCTGCGCAGCACCACGACAGGACTGCGACCCCTGCGCAGCACCACGACAGGACTGCGACCCCTGCGCAGCACCAAGACAGGACTGCGACCCCTGCACACCACGACAGGACTGCGACCCCTGCGCACCGCACGGCCGCCCGTCTACAGCAGGAACTTACATTGATTTTTCGGAACTGTGTGAAGTAGGATCTGTAGAAGGACGGCAGGCCGAGCAGGGAGTTCTCCAGGTCCATAAGCCGACACGTCTCCCCTTCAAGCATAACATTAGAAGCATGGAGGTGGCCATAGGGAAAGCCCCGATCATGGAGAAACTTTAGTACCTGGAGGATCCGGGGGGAAAAAAATGACACTAACATACGGCCGAAAAGAAGCTTCTATGAAGTCAGTTCTCCCTCTAAATTCATTTAAAAATAAGTTTTTCCTACAAAATATATTTATCTCCTATGGACACATGAGAAATGTCTGAAAGCTGGGACCTCGACCAATCACGGGAATGACGGTTCGGAAATTCTCTGTGTGAGTGAAGCAGCTTTCATTGTCTATGGGCCTGATGGAGATGTCTCCCTCAGGCCCATAACAGTAACTGCAGCAGAGGTCGTACATGCTCACTACCGCTCCATTCCCAAAGGGGACTAAGAGACCCCCTTTTCTCCTGATTTGTGGGGTCCCAGAGATTGTACATTTATAATCTATCCGGAATTAGTCAGTATACCACAGACAATGAATGGAGCAGCAACATCACCTCCGGGCCACGTTCTTACGGCCCGGGGGTGAACGCTGCACCGACCTAACAAGCATCATTTATCCAGTTGATAGGTGATACTTTTTCAAGATCCTTTTAAAAGTGTCAGGCTATGTGCACACGTTCAGGATTTCTTGCAGAAATTTCCTGAGCAAAACCGGACATTTTCTGCAAGAAATCCGCATGCGTTTTTTTCGCGTTTCTTTCTGGAGCTTCCCAATGCATTAAATAGCGGGAAAAATGCAAAAAATCCGCAAAATTAATGAACATGCTGCATTTTTTTTTACTGCGATACATTTTTTTTCGCGGGAAAAAAAGCATCATGTGCACAAAAATTGCGGAATGCACACAGCCTCAAAGATGCTTCAAAATCCACGTTCTGTCTCTTGACAGGCTCGGGGATCTATCCAGTTTCTCACCATGCTTTACACCGCAGCTCTGCTCATTTAAAGTCAAACTACCAGTGGTAAAAAAAAAAAAAATTAGATTGTCAGGCAACTACTAGATAAAAATTGAGGCAAATCAGCCTCAGAAAAGAACCTCCATATAACAGCACATTTGGTTCCTCTGTGCCTCTCACGATGCAAAACCCATAAAACTGAAGAAAGTGTTTATATTAAAAGAAGGGGTTAAAATAAGTGGGGGTCCAACTTGCAAAATTCCTCCAAACAACAGAATAAAGGGGCAGACGTGCTCCCGTCCATCATTTACACAGGTATAGTGCCACGCAGCCAGTTGTGGCCATGCGTGGTACTGCAGCTTGTCCACAATTACCCAGCTCTGAAGCCCATTCATTATTTTTTTGGTTAATTAATCTTTATTTATTCTGCATGATATTTTCAATCCTTCCCCGTAACCGCAGCTTTACTGCAAAACATGACAAATACCTCTAAAATCTGTCTCCCAAGTGTTTTGATTTGCTGCAGGTCCAGCCCTTGGATTTTTCTGGGATTACAATATTTCTTTAAAAATGGATCTTTAGGTTTGGCCTGAAAGAGAAAGGCAAATCAGCTGAAGCTAAAAATACACCAGGAAATGCAGGTACAAAAAAATAAATAAATAAACGGCGGTCAGAGGCTCGCTGCAGCCTGGGCGGGCGGAAGCTCACATTCACATTAATGCAAATCAGAGGGCGACGGAAGAACATGAGCTCCATCCACCGAGAAACGTACAACAAAGACCGAGAACAACCACGGTAGACAAATCCACGGGGCCTACTCTACATGGAACCTGCTGTAACAAGCTGCATAACCTCCGACGCGTCCTCTACCCCTGACCGTACACAACACGTGAACTCGGCCTAAAGGTACCAGGGGCGGATTTTAGGCGCAAATTTCTAAAATGAAATCCGCAGAGTTTCGGCCTCTAAAAAAAAAAATCTAATTTCAGATATCAGGAACTTCCTATATTCAGGATTTTTCCCTCTATGATGATCAGGGCTGTGGAATCGGAGTTCTAGAGTCAGAGTCCATTTCGGTGGAGTCCGAGTCGGTGTCATGGAAATTGAGGAGTCGGAGGTTTGGCTTACCGACTCCACAGCCCTGATGATGATGATGATGCATGATGGTGCACACTTTCCAAAATTGGAAAATCGAAAAGGAGCCACCAGTCCAGTGTCGCCGCTGTTACCTTGTAGATCAGATCCTTTAACGTTCCCTTTTCATTGAACGGTCTGATGACGAGGGCGGAGGACTCGCTGGCTGTGACGAACGTGACGCGGTGGATGTACGGATGCTGCCGAAATAGGACAAAATCTATCAATTTATGGAAAAAGGGACATGACGGCAAAATAATAACAGACGGTAAGGATGTACAGACAGACACTACATGTGCGAGCGGCACATTCTCTGCCAGAGACATTACTCTCCCGATGTTTTTGACAATAAAATGTGATATTTCTCAGGAGGCACGTTATAAACTGTCAAGAATGACAGCGGAGGGCGAGCGCCCGGCGCCAGAAAACTGGCAAATCTTTCCAGAGAATTAGGTCATCGGAAGGTACAGGGTCATTTATGGATGAAGGCCGACACTTGCTATTTCTGGTTCCTAATAAACCAATGATGTCAAACTTTTCCATTCTGTAGGGCGACACTAGTCGTAAAGTCTAGAATCAGAGCTTTTAGGATCCTCCGATGTCCCTGAAGTCATTGGCGAAAGATTCAGCCGTCAGGATTGTAAATCTTTAATATCCATCACAACATTAGCCTTATTTTTTCTATGGAGGCCCCAGTAGTGACAACAGGTCCATGTGGGACCGTGCCTGTGTGCAAGGAGCATAAACCCGAAATTTAATTATGTGGTGCAGGACGACGGTAACTGCACAAGACATGGCCGAATATATTCAAATGGAATCGAACTTTACAAAAATCCATGTACTCCATACAGATTTCTGGTAATTCGTGCTGCGCAAATTCAGCAAAGTACCGGCCAGCTGGGTGCTATCTTGCTGAACAAATCGTACCGGGAGGGCAAAAAGTTAAAAAACATAAAACGAAATACTCCTTTCACCGCTCACCTCTCCTGAGTATCGTAAAGTCACGACACGCACTCTAGATCGGGATTTCTGGCCACGAACATCATAAGGTAACAACGCCCCGACGCGCGCCACAAACTTGTGCAGGTAAATCCCGGGTCTGGTGATGACCGGAAGTCCCAGCTTAGAGTGCATGCCGTCACTACCATACAACGCACATCCAGGGGCCTACACACAGAAGTCCTCGCCTAGCATGAAGAGTCCCAGGGTTTCATCGCACACAGGGGACAGCGAGTAACAGAAGTGGTCGGAGAGGTGAGCGGGGAGGTAGTATTAGTAGTTTTGGGGTTTATTTTCTACATCTCACGTTTATTATCATCTGGGATCCCCCCAGATCACAAAGCAAAAACAAGGGACCTTCAATTCACGGTGAATAAATTCGCTGCAAATCGAAGTTCCTGGTAAAATCCGTGCGATTTGGCAAATTTGAATCTCATCAGATCCGCTCATCTCTGGAAGCAACGTGTACTCACCGTCCATGACGGCAGCAGTTTTATCGCACACTGAAAGTCTTTATCCTGCAGATATTTATCGGGACCCAAATCAGCCTAAAATGCAAAAAAAAAAAAAAAAAATCACATTTTTAGCAATTAGCACGGATCACTCTCAGTACCGCGGTGACGGTACGGCAATCACAAACTGTGTGGAATTAAATCTAGTATAATAAAAAAAAAAAAAGATCAAGTAAAGGAAAACTACATAAGAGGCATTTCCGGTGATTTTCACTTTTTGCTTCGGTGAGCTTCTACATTCACACTTTTTTTCGTTTTTTTTTGCACAGTATTTTTGCTGTAATTTTTTTTTTTTTATACGAGACCCAAGTCAGTCATCATTTGCAATTTTTTTTTTAGTCACTTTTTCTTTTTTTAAATCTTGTGACATTTGTTAATATTTTTGCACCAAATTTATCAAGATGGCGCACGCGATTTATGAATTTTACGCAAAACTAAAAACGCTGTTTATTTTTGTCAAACTTTTTTGTAATTTTGTTGGCCTAAACGTATAAAAAAAAAGCACATTAAAATAATGAAAAGTAAATAAAAACATCAAAAGCCAGACAAAAAAAAAGGCACACGTACAATAATGAATCTGGCCCATGGTATGACAACAATCACAGTTTTACATATTAGCGGTGCTAATGCTTATTTATTTATTAAGAAACTGCATATATGCATTTGTAGAATGTAGGGGGTCCAGCTTCGTGGGAACACGGCCTCAAGTCACCTAAGAACTAGGACTCAGCCAGGGTAAGGCACACGTACTCATCAGAAACAGATTGGGCATGTTGGTTTTCAACATGCCCAATCCTTTGGTCTCAAAACGTCAGAGATCTTTCTGTCGACCCCTATAGCAAATATACATCTCTGCCACCAGTGATAACTGCGAAGCACAAAATGCCCATTACGGATGAACGTACCCAGCTTAAGACGAGCGGCTCCTTTGGTTGACTCTTACACTTCATCAGGAAATATCTTTTCCGTAATCTCCAACCTACAGCAAAAGACACAAGACGATGCGGTCACCGAAAACCAAAGCTCCGGGGTCACTGTTCATGTTCCGGATCACATAGATGAACTCACCGATGTCCTTCAGGGGCTCAACCACCTCGAATTTGGGCTCTGATCGGAAAAACATTGAAACTTGCTGCAAGGCAACTTCTGCAGGGGAAAGAAATAGAAAACGTGAGGGACATCGGAGGTGCCGGACTCCGAGGGGCCCAGCTTTAATGTAGAGACGAAATTAAAGGGCTTGTCCAGCGTCGCTCACTTTTGCAGCGGAAGGGAGCAGTGCCAGTGGCGTTACGATGCCACATACTTGCCGATTGTGCATCTGCAGAGTGTCCTAACATCATCGGCACCGCTGAACCGTTAACGCAGGAGTGAACCGCGCCAGACAACCTCTTTAATAAATCATATGAACGCCTGAGTCAACTAGTAATAATAATAATTAAAAAAAAAAAAAATCAAAGAGTCCATTTTACCGCTTCGGTGCTATAGAGCTGCTCCCACTACCATGCTCTCTTACTGATGGTGAAGGCCAAGCACCACTGGCCACCAACTGGGAGAACAGCTTACAAATGGGGGTTCCTACAGATCAATGGCTGCCCCCTTGCTCAACCAGCTTGAAATATGCTTCTTCCATGCGCATGTGGAGTCTTTTTGCCGAATTTGCTTAGCGGAAACTCATAAGTTTTTGAGAAGTTTTGGAATTTGGAAGAGGTTTTGCACAGTTTCCGCTCCAAAAACTCCTCCATATTTCAATATTGGCGCTATCCAGCACTCCTTACTAATGCAATTCGTTTGCATTAAAACCTCGCTAATCGAATTCTCAAAAATACAATGAATAAAAGATAAAGTGAAAGACTGTAATAAAAACCGAGGTGTGGATGAAGTCTTATACATCACGACTCGCTATCCGGCTTCTCTGTGAAATAATTTGGCAAGTGACAAACGTTGATAACGAAAACAAGATTTCAGCTCCTGGAAGAGATGGTGTATGGAGCAGCGGCGACTGCATCATCTGGTGTTGTTCTGTTGTATTCCCATAACGCTGTGTGGTGAGGACAGAACAGACACGGTCTCATGCGGGGAGAGAGCAGCTGTAGCCCAGGTGTGTGCAGGCACCACATGCAAGCACAATTCTGCTTTACTGCAAACTTCCGTATTCTTCTCCTCTTCAGTCAGTGAGCCCTTCTAATTTTAAAACTGACCTGAGCACCTCCTTAAAACATGGTATCCCCCTCGCAAGGATATGCCGACATTTAGTGATAACTTTTACCCTGCATGGCAGTGCTCCTGACCCCCTGGCGGTTCCCCTGACTCCCTGGCAATGCTCCCGACCCCTTGGCGGTGCCTTTTGCAGGGGATGCAGCACTGAAGAAATGATTCTGCTCCTTCAATTTGTGGGGGTCCCAAGTCTCAGCTTTCAAGCAATGATTAAAGTGATGGTATATCCAAGTCATAGATTATTACTCTCTGAGATGGGAAGATTATTAATCACTGAGATGGGAATACCCCTATAAAAGTTTATTCTCCAAATCACCAGTTATTCTTAACCATTAGACATGGGTAGCTTGCTGATCGCTGGGGATTCGATCACTGGAAACCCCAACGATTCTGAGATTGAGGCTCTAAAACCCCCCAAAATGAGAATCTGCAGCCCTATCTGGAATGAAGCGGAGATGTAAATGGTTTACCTCCACTCCATTCACTGTCTATAGGACTGACGACAATAGCTGAGGCTTGTAGTCTGCTGGCAGTCCCATTATCTATACTGTCACATGGCGTTCACTCTTCATTTATAGAATCAGTGGAAGTCCTAGTGCTCGGATCCCACAGATCTGTACCTTGAGCTCAGTGACAGGAATGGTGGGAAACCCTTTAAAATAGGCTAACCAACCAAATCTACTTATCACCTATCCTCATGTTTCGTTGTGGGGTCGGGGTGGGGGCACGTGAGATCAGGATTTCTTTCACAATGTCAGTGCATTACAGAAGTCAATGGTAAGGTAGTCACACATATGCACCCCCGCTGCATCCCCATGGGGGGTACCCGGCCCATTCTACAACACAGACATATACAAAGACAGGACAAGGAGGCGCTATAATAGACCGCCAATCACATACCAGTGTAATTAGCAGAGTAATTACTGGGGTCAAGGAACTTCTTCACTGGTTCGCAGCCGCTAAGGATATGATTGGAGGTGATGTGGCTCAGATAATTCTGAAGTCCTTTCTGTCTCTCGGCTATGAATTCCCGGTCCATGTTACCTATCAGCTTCTTAGGAGGGAGAGGTAGACTTAATCCTGAGATCTGGGGGGAAAAAAAAATCAAAAGGAAACAAAGTTCAAATGTTGCAAAAACCAAACTTAGAAGAGCAAATGCACAAAGCTGAGCCTGGACCTCGGGACACGAGGCAGGGAAATCAGAGGCAGCACAACCGCACAGGCAGCGCACCCACAGAGGTAGTTCACCCGCAGAGGCAGCGCAACCCACAGAGGCAGCGCACCCGCAGAGGCAGCGCACCCACAGACGTAGCGCACCCGCAGAGGCAGCGCACCCACAGACGTAGCGCACCCGCAGAGGCAGCGCAACCCACAGAGGCAGCGCACCCGCACAGGCAGCGCACCCGCACAGGCAGCGCACCCGCACAGGCAGCGTACCCGCACAGGCAGCACAACCCACAGAGCCAGCGCACCCGCACAGGCAGCGCAACCCACAAAGGCAGCGCGCCCACAGAGGCAGCGCACCCCACAGAAGCAGCGCACCCCACAGAGGCAGCGCCCCCCACAGAGGCAGCGCCCCCACAGAACGTTCTTATACACTGCAACATTCCATGGCAGTTCTCTACTTTAACCCCTTCATATCGCAGCCATTTTCCATATTTTTCCTTTGCTGGATCTGTGTGTTGAGCTGTGGGGTTCAATTGGTTCCATTTATGAGAGTCACAAGATGCAATGATCGCTATTTATTACATTTCTTTTAAGGCAGGTACAAACCCCCCAAAACTGCCATTTTGGCATTTCAACATTGGCTTTGCTTTATAGCGTACTTTATGGGATGAATAACTTTCCATTGTGATAAATCAGAGGTGAAAATGGCAAATATGCTTTATTTTATATACGGTAGGTAAAAGGAGATGATTTTATTTTATTACTTTTCATTGTATTTTTACCTTTGAGCTTGTGACTGTTCCAGTATAAAGTGCTAGGCTGCACAGGAGTATCAAAATGTCAGCAACGTTGGCCTACTGATTGCATTGTAGAGAAGAGGTTGCGGTGGGCGATGGGCTGCCAGACGGACAGGAGGTTGGGGCAATGGGCTGCCAGGCGGAAGGGACATTGGGGCAATGGGCTGCCAAGCGGACGGGAGGTTGGGGCAATGGGCTGCCAGGCGGACGGGAGGTTGGGGCAATGGGCTGCCAGGCGGACGGGACGTTGGGGCAGGCAATGGGCTGCCAGACAGATACAAAGTTGGGGCAATGGGCTGCCAGACAGACGAGAGGTTGGGGTGGGCTGCCTTTCAAGAAAATCTGCCACCATTCCTGACTTGCTAGTTTTAGTAAATAATACTATTTTCCATTAAATAACAATTCTGGAGCAGGTTTTCTTAAATCTGTGTCGTGTCGTTCCTCTGTTATTCCTCCTAGAAATAATGACGTTGGCAGCCTGGTGTCACCATTCCCCTGGTGAACAGGGCATGTCCCTGCAGTCTGGCACTATCACCACTTGGATAGTGTGAGGGTGTGTAGGATCACGCCCCCGCCTGGTAACACTTGGCTGTCAATATTTTCTTTTTCCACCAGAATGTTATTTAAATAACCTCAAGGAGTGTATCCCATGCCTAGAACCATGGCACTTCCAAACATTAGTGTGCACACGCCCTTGGAAAAAGCTTAAACGCGAAACGCGCGTCAGGGGTGCCACAGTCATTTAAAAGGTACAGTACTCACCATCTTTACTTCCATCCCTAAGGTTTCCTATCCCTGTTCCTTACTATCATGCCCCCTTTTTTTTTGCTGTATACACCATAATTAGGCACTAATTGAAAACTTTTTCATACTTTTTCTGTGGCTGAATCACATTGAGGCAGTTACCATTATAGGGATTGACAATGGAATATATTTAAGGATATTACAAACACTGTCATGGGGCTTGTTATATTTGGACTACTTCACTATGTATGATATATAAAAAAGATTTTTGTAAGCTTCATTGCTCCACAAATTTATAAATATTTAATCTTCACTCCAATTCTAATAGCAGCTCCATTCTTAAAGGTGATGATTCACTTGTAATTTGTGTACCTTTTTTTTGGCTGTTTTTTTGCATATTGCTGTCCCCATACTAACTGGTTTTACTTTGAATCTTTTAATATTGTATCAATAAAAATTTTCATGTAATTTTATGGTATATAGCTTCCCGTCTATTTATTTGATTTATGTTATTTAAATAAATTGTTATTTAATGGAGAATAATATTATTTACTGATATAAGCTGTCCGGAATGGTGACAGATTTTCTTGAAAGGCAACCCACCTCCCCCTTTTATCCTCCAGCAGGTCTTCTGCTGTTCCGGAAGAGCAGAAGAACCGCCGGAGGGAGGGTCAGGAGCTGCAGAAGAACCATCGGAGGGAGGGTCAGGAGGTGCAGAAGAGCCGCCGGAGGGAGGGTCAGGAGGTGCAGAAGAGCCGCCGGGGGGAGGGTCAGGAGGTGCAGAAGAGCCGCCGGAGGGAGGGTCAGGAGGTGCAGAAGAGCCGCCGGAGGGAGAGTCAGGAGCTGCAGAAGAACCATCGGAGGGAGGGTCAGGAGCTGCAGAAGAGCCGCCGGAGGGAGGGTCAGGAGCTACAGAAGAGCCGCCGGAGGGAGGGTCAGGAGCTGCAGAAGAGCCGCCGGAGGGAGGGTCAGGAGCTGCAGAAGAGCCGCCGGAGGGAGGGTCAGGAGCTGCAGAAGAACCATCGGAGGGTCAGGAGGTGCAGAAGAGCCACCGGAGGGAGGGTCAGGAGGTGCAGAAGAGCCGCCGGAGGGAGGGTCAGGAGGTGCAGAAGAGCCGCCGGAGGGAGGGTCAGGAGGTGCAGAAGAGCCGCCGGAGGGAGGGTCAGGAGGTGCAGAAGAGCCGCCGGAGGGAGGGTCAGGAGGTGCAGAAGAGCCGCCGGAGGGAGGGTCAGGAGGTGCAGAAGAGCCGCCGGAGGGAGAGTCAGGAGCTGCAGAAGAACCATCGGAGGGAGGGTCAGGAGCTGCAGAAGAGCCGCCGGAGGGAGGGTCAGGAGCTACAGAAGAGCCGCCGGAGGGAGGGTCAGGAGCTGCAGAAGAGCCGCCGGAGGGAGGGTCAGGAGCTGCAGAAGAGCCGCCGGAGGGAGGGTCAGGAGCTGCAGAAGAGCCGCCGGAGGGAGGGTCAGGAGCTGCAGAAGAGACGCCGGAGGGAGGGTCAGGAGCTGCAGAAGAGACGCCGGAGGGAGGGTCAGGAGCTGCAGAAGAGACGCCGGAGGGAGAGTCAGGAGGTGCAGAAGAGCCGCCGGAGGGAGGGTCAGGAGCTACAGAAGAGCCGCCGGAGGGAGGGTCAGGAGCTGCAGAAGAGCCGCCGGAGGGAGGGTCAGGAGCTGCAGAAGAGCCGCCGGAGGGAGGGTCAGGAGCTGCAGAAGAGCCGCCGGAGGGAGGGTCAGGAGCTGCAGAAGAGACGCCGGAGGGAGGGTCAGGAGCTGCAGAAGAGACGCCGGAGGGAGGGTCAGGAGCTGCAGAAGAGCCACCGGAGGGAGAGTCAGGAGGTGCAGAAGAGCCGCCGGAGGGAGGGTCAGGAGCTGCAGAAGAGCCGCCGGAGGGAGGGTCAGGAGCTGCAGAAGAGCCGCCGGAGGGAGGGTCAGGAGCTGCAGAAGAGCCGCCGGAGGGAGGGTCAGGAGCTGCAGAAGAGCCGCCGGAGGGAGGGTCAGGAGCTGCAGAAGAGACGCCGGAGGGAGGGTCAGGAGCTGCAGAAGAGACGCCGGAGGGAGGGTCAGGAGCTGCAGAAGAGACGCCGGAGGGAGGGTCAGGAGCTGCAGAAGAGACGCCGGAGGGAGGGTCAGGAGCTGCAGAAGAGCCGCCGGAGGGAGGGTCAGGAGCTGCAGAAGAGCCGCCGGAGGGAGGGTCAGGAGCTGCAGAAGAGCCGCTCGAGGGAGGGTCAGGAGCTGCAGAAGAGCCACCGGAGGGAGAGTCAGGAGGTGCAGAAGAACCGCCGGAGGGAGGGTCAGGAGCTGCAGAAGAGCCGCTGGAGGGAGGGTTAGGAGCTGCAGAAGAGCCGCTGGAGGGAGGGTCAGGAGCTGCAGAAGAGCCGCCGGAGGGTCAGGAGCTGCAGAAGAGCCGCCGGAGGGAGGGTCAGGAGCTGCAGAAGAGCCGCCGGAGGGAGGGTCAGGAGCTGCAGAAGAGCCGCCGGAGGATCAAGAGCTGCGATGCCATAAGACAGGCAAGGACAGATGAGTATAAGGATTTTTTTTTTACTTTAAAACTTTATCAGTCCTCAAAAGAATCCAGTAAAATGGCGGCCGGCTAAATATTTGCATATCAATTCAGCAAAAATGTTGGTTTCGCTAATATCCTAAAATGTTTTAAAAATCTACGATTCAATTCATTAAAGATTAATCTCGCTCCTCTCCAGGCCCTGCACTCAGACTGTTCAATAGTATTGACAAGGAAAACTGCAACGCCTAATTGTCATTGAACGCTTAGATTTCCAGGAGTAACAATAGAGGAATGGTGAAAGTAAAAATGTATATGTCTTTTTTGTGTTTTTATCAATTCATTATAGTACTTACTAAAAAGCAATAAATACATGTCAGGAGAGCTGAAAGCGAATCGCATCTGAATTTTGGAGCGAAGCTTTGTTTTAATGATGATGAATCAAACGATCAGATGAATAAAAGAAAAAAAAAAGTGCCACAAAGCGTTAATCATTTGTACACATCTGATTTCATAGAGTCACATTTCAATCAGGAAACTAGAGCGCCGGAATAAAGAGACTTTTGATCAGTGAGCGGATAAAGCGCAGAGAGCAAATTTCTTTCATACCCGTAGCAAATGAGTGATTTTATCAGCAGTCCAGCTGACGGCCGCACCGGGGACTGATACAGAACAGCTGGTTCCAGGCTTAATTTAGAAAAATAATTATTAAATATGAATGCACGCATCAGATAAAAGCGCGCTTCTTCTTTAATAAGTGTCAGTGAGGACGGCTGCTGAGAAGAGCTGCAGTGACGCGTGTCTTCAGGCTGCTGGATAATGTTGCAGGGACAGACCTTAAAATAAGCCGTTCTGTTCCGCAGCAGCCTGGTTCTGTAACCTGAACTCGTAGTGCGCGCACGCAGGTGCCGCTCTTACGCCTCTGTGCATCATCTGTCCCAAAAATCCAATTTGTGCTCACTAAATAGGGAAGAAAAGCCCCGGCCCCTCTAACGAAGAAGAGATGAAGCGAGGACTCTGAGCGATGGAAATGATCAGTTCTGACAAGTGATTGAAGATCCAATTACACCTGGAACGAGGCACATTGGAGAGCAAAAATGGCGAGAGATGAGATGGCGAGGCGCGAAGAGCACAACCGGGGTCATGGGTGGTGATCCGGTTCTCACGCGTGACACCTTCATGCATCGAAGCGCGGTCACATCAGGGTCATTATGCAAAAAGCTGGATAAAAAAAAATGGATCCAAATTAGGCAGCATTTTCTCTTAAAGGGGTTGTCCATCATTTAAAAAAAGGCTCACAGATATATAATGCTTTAAAAAAAAAAAAAAAAAAACACCTGCCGAAGCAGCGTAAGCCACTCGGGTCCAGAAAACATCACGCCGCAGTCCTGGAGCAGACTAACGGAGCGGCCTGTGCTGGATCCACGGGGAGCGCCTCCGTGTGTTATTTTTAACCCCATCCATGCCGCTTGGAAAGTTTTAATTGAGATCAGACAACCCCTTTAAGAGTTGTAGGAGACAACTACTATTGGCAGCCACCATGGCATGTTTACTGTCGTGTCTGCCATGTCTAGGTATATGTAGCCCCCCGGATCCAGCATGGCGTGTACGGTACCTGCAGGCTGTTGTTGAGCATGTCAAAGTCACTGTATCTTCTGATTATCTGCAAGACACAACACAAATCACACATGAACCCGCCGTGGAGCCTTAGATGAGGGGAGAAGACAGTGCGGGGGTCCCGGTACGGAGACAGACTCATGGTACCGTAGTGCCTTGTGGGAGCCCCTGAGCACTTTACTTCTAGCTGCACTAAGAGCCGCGCGGAAGGTGAAGCTGCCCCCGATGAGAAAATAACACATCATCTGCAATTACAATGATGGAGAATTGTTTTGTCGCCGTCGCTTTAATTTCTATTTCAGAAATCGATAGAACAAGAGAAAATAAGAAACTCTCTAATATGTCTTATCAGAGAAATTTCTCCTCCCAGACTGATCTCAATTCAGGAGTAAAATCTGTATTCAGTGAAAACTAATATTCCCATTACCGAGATTGGAGAGGACTGTTGGTGCTCATAAAGTTCTATGGAGGAGGGAGGAGCTACAGACAGACATTCTGCAGACAAGAGATGACGGTTGGTGCTCATAAAGTTCTATGGAGAAGGGAGGAACTAGAGACTGACATTCTGCAGACAGGAGATGACGGTTGGTGCTCAAAGTTCTATGGAGAGAGAACTGTAACTCCAATCTGCAGAATGTCTCTCTAGCTCCTCCCCCTCCATAGAACTTTATGAGCACCAACTGTCATCTCCTGTCTGCACAATGTCTCTCTAGCTCTTCCCTCCTCCATAGAACTTTATGAGCACCAACTGTCATCTCCTGTCTGCACAATGTCTCTCTAGCTCTTCCCTCCTCCATAGAACTTTATGAGCACCAACTGTCATCTCCTGTCTGCAGAATGTCTCTCTAGCTCTTCCCTCCTCCATAGAACTTTATGAGCACCAACTGTCATCTCATGTCTGCACAATGTCTCTCTAGCTCTTCCCTCCTCCATAGAACTTTATGAGCACCAACTGTCATCTCCTGTCTGCAGAATGTCTCTCTAGCTCTTCCATAGAACTTTGAGCACCAACTGTCATCTCCTGTCTGCACAATGTCTCTCTAGCTCCTCCCCCCTCCATAGAACTTTATGAGCACCAACTGTCCTCTCCTGTCTGCAGAATGCCTGTCTCTAGTTCCTCCCTTCATCTTGAGAATGAATGCGTTGTGGGCGTGCTGCGTCCGTTGGGAGTGCATCGACACGCCCCCAATGCACTTTAAAGCTAATTTGCATGTGGCTTCAAAGCTCGATTTCTCAGCCCTGGAACATCGGATTACTAGAAGACAGGTGTCATTTTTATTGCTGTTCTAGGACCTGTGCAGCCAAACTATTAGGCTTAGTACTAAAAAATCCCTTTAAAAAAGATCCATATTTGAGTCCTGAGGGATGAAGAAAGCGAAGAACCAATGAAAATTAAAAAGTATTGAATGTTTTTCATTCTGGGTGAAGACGCAGAATTAGCATGTAACGCCTACACCCTGTATGTTTATATGTGGCAGGAAATAAACTGGGGTCCCGATAATTTGTGTTCCGCGTTGACACGATGGCGTCACATCGATTTCCCGCCGGCACGTCCACGCCGTGAATCTCGTTACAGTCGGTGTTAGAAAATGTCAGGACGGCGCCTTTTTCTCTCCGTCTTCTGGATACACAATGTTCTAGTGGACGGTGATATTAACGGCTGTGACTACGGGACGTGTGTGTAATGTAGAAGAAGACGGCGAGCGTGAAAGAGATGAATTACCTGCCAGCTGTTCTCCATGGATATGCCTCGCTGGACACGTATGATGTATTCCTGGCAAAAACAAAGGAGCAGAAATGAGTAATTTCCCCCTCAATTCCTCCAAACATCGGCCCCGGCTTAGTCATATAACACGGAGCAAGAGTATAACGCCTACAACCATCACCTTTAATGAAAAGACAAATAAAAAAAAAAACAGCGCCACATCTGTATAATGGCTGAATGTGGTACTGCAGCTCAGCACCGTCTATATCAAAGGATGGCGCCATTTCTGTAAGAAAGCAGTTTTGATTTTTTTTTTCTAATTGTGGTCAACCATCTTAAAGCGGATCTGCCCCCAGATAATTGAATAGATCTCTTAGACCTAATGAGGCAGGTGTACTTACTAATCTATGCCAGAATATCTATGCCGGAATGGCTGTATCATTCTTTTTTAATCTTTCCTGTCCGAGATTGTCTGAATGAGCTCTGGCCAGACTCAAATGCTGATCTTAATATCAAGATTATACAGCCATTCTAAAAATTGATTTTCAAAGTAAATACATTGGCCTCATCAGGTCTAACACCTGTTTAATAATTATGCAGTACGCATTGTTATATCGGCTCACAAATCGGCTTTACATGGGGTTTAAGGACAATTTTCTTTAAGTTAAATGCATTTTTTTGTAATAGGGTTTCAGTAAAAATGTTGCACCTTTTGGCTCTTGCCGTCACTACTTACCAGACACAGCCCAATGTACAATCGCTCACACCCGCACATTAGCCACAATGACCTATCGCTTATATTGAAGCATCTAATGAGCGTGTGCAAAAGTTACTGTGCAGGGAAGAGGCGGAGGGGAGCTGTGACGAGGTGCTATCAGCGTAATTTCTGCCTCTGATGATAAGGAAACTGCTGAAAACACTTTCAAAAAGGACCCAAATTCTGAGTCAAAATAAATTGCAAAAAAATAATTAAAAAAAAAAATTACATGTAACCCAAAAACATGATTTAAAACAATGGGACGTTTTCTGATAACAGCTTCCCTTTAAGCTGGAAAAAAAACAAGCTTTGCCGAATTCCAGTATGTAAATCTTGTAAGAATGTAAAAACCCTCGGCCCTCCAAAAACAACACGTCCACTGCTGTAATCACACATTAGATCACTGGATCCAAAAAGTTCAGTTCTCCAGAGCTGCTGGATGGCGGAATACAGGACGAGAAAGAAGAAAGATGTCAGAGTTGTCATTCTCTCACCAACCCCCGGAGTTACCTTTCTGGCAATTACCCAGATCTGTTCACCACTGGAAATAGCAGGAAATGGCTGGTTAGTCCATCGCTGGCTCTGAAAGGTCACTGCTATGGCCAGTGATCTAATCTATTGTGTTCGCTACTGCATATAGTGGTGTTATCAGTCATTGTTCAGTAGGAGGAGGAGGAGGTGAGCTGTGACATCACCTATTGTGAATGGTGGATCCTGTGTTATCTACTGTATATAGCGGTATTATCAGTCATTGTACAGGAGGAGGAGGTGAGCTGTGACATCGCCTATTGTGAATGGTGGATCCTGTGTTATCTACTGTATATAGAGGTGTTATCAGTCATTGTACAGGAGGGGGAGGAGGTGAGCTGTGACCACCTATTGTGAATGGCGGATCCTGTGTTATCTACTGTATATAGAGGTGTCATCAGTCATTGTACAGGAGGAGGAGGAGGTGAGCTGTGATATCACCTATTATGAATGGTGGATCCTGTGTTATCTACTGTATATAGCGGTATTATCAGTCATTGTACAGGAGGAGGAGGTGAGCTGTGACATCTATTGTGAATGGTGGATCCTGTGTTATCTACTGTATATAGAGGTGTCATCAGTCATTGTACAGGAGGGGGAGGAGGTGAGCTGTGACCACCTATTGTGAATGGCGGATCCTGTGTTATCTACTGTATATAGAGGTGTCATCAGTCATTGTACAGGAGGAGGAGAAGGTGAGCTGTGACATCACCTATTGTGAATGGTGGATCCTGTGTTATGTACTATATATACACAAGTGTAACCCGTCATTATAATTCTGTCTAATGAGACTGCTGGAAAATCTTCTCCACAAGATCTTTGGATTGGCGAGGGTCCCAGCTGTCAGACCCCCAGTGACTCATGAATAAACGATCATGTTCTCACATGCTGCTCTATTCCAGCAAGGTAACCCCAAAATTCCACCATGGTCCCTTTTCGGTCCCCAGGTGGAGGGTCACTTTAGAAGCCGTACAATATATGGTTTGCTACTTTACATGAACTTTTTCTAACTTTCCTAAAACCGTTCGCACACCATTTCCTGAGACCTCGGTTAGGAAAGCTGATGTGGAGCAATCTGGTCCCGGAGCGACCACAGATTGTGAAATCCTGGCGCAGGGAAGAGGCAGGAAACGCTGGAGTATAAATCGCCACTTCTGCTGAATCAGACCGTACAGAGAAATGGAGAAACATCGGAAGAGGACGAGCGGCAACAAAAACAGAAGAGAAGCTTACAAAATAGGAAAAGTGCAGGAAACGTGTAATCACTTATTGAGAAGAATGACTCCGACGACTCCGTGCTTCCCGCGCAGGTTCAGCAACTGGGCTGTTTGTCGGGAAAAGAAAATGCAGCGTTTGCAAGATTTTCTCACGCGTAAAAAAAAAAAGTAATTAAGCAGTGTAAAGCATCGTGGAGACGAATGCACAAATAACATCCAATAAAGATAGGGGGTTACTATTATTGAAAGCACCCACTGAAATCAGTAATGTCTGCGTGATCTACTGGTGCTGGGAGTGGCCCGTAGCTTATAGGGGTATGCAGACCCCTAAAATATATGTAAATGAGATAACAATTGTCAGAGAAGGGGCATGACTTGGCTGTGAAACCAAGCAGCCAGGCCCCTTCACACACAGCACTTATGACGAGTCAAGACCGCAAACAATCTCCTGTGTTAAGCAAGTGACCAGAAGCGAAGCTGGGACCAAAGCGGATACCTGTCGACAGGGGGTTTGGCATAAGTGAACTAGATTAGGAGGTTATATCTTCATTTTTAAGGTGCTCATTAATGAACATTTTTTGGGAACCGGACAACCCCTTTAAGGTAATGGTTGGATAAGGAGACCTAAGTGCACAAGCCTCATCGGTCAGTGGAGATACCTATGCATGGTCGTACAGATCATATACTGTAGCCATAGGGGTAGGAAAGTGATCCTGGTGTCTAAGGGGTGAACTATATACAGCACATGGTAACGGAGGGGTCCGGTTATATCTCTAAAATCCAGACCTGGGGGGGATCCGTCCACCTTCCTTTCAGACACTGGTGGTGGTGGCGATGATGGCGTTTTAATCAGGGCTGTGGAGTCGGAGCCCATTTTGGTGGAGTCGGAGTCATGGAAGTTGAGGAGTCGGAAGTTTGGCTTACCGACTCCACTGCCCTGGTTTTAATACAGATCCGTTTTGACATTATTGCCCCCAATTAGTTGAAAAGCTTACGGGATTCCCCCCAAAACATCCCCGATAGTGACCAGCTCGAAGTGCATGGCTGTGCGGCACTAGCTCGTTCTCCTGTAGGCAATGGGTGCCCGATAATAAATGTGGCCGTGCAGGAAAGGATTCTTGTCACAGAGATTTTATCTTTACCAGGTGATAAAAATAACTCCAGGAAACGCACAACTAGAAAAAAAAAGATCACGAGCCGTGACCGCGTGATCGGCATTCTACAACCTTACGTGTCCAAATCAGTGCGACCCGTGATCGTGCATCAACACATCTCTGACAAAATGACCGATGGGAGACTCTGCCAACGAGAAAATCTGCCGCAAACGTGAAGGCAAAATTTTGTATTTCTCACATTTACTGTTAGAAAAATAAAATAATTCTATGTGGAAAATATCAGCAAGAGGCGGCAGCTGTTACACATCAGGGATTTTTAGGTAATCTACAGACTGGATTTATGGCAATATTTGGAGGGTTACAGCGACATGTAAAAGTTTGGGCACCCTTATCAAAATGACTTATTATGAGCAGTTAAGCAAGTTGAAGATGAAATTATCTGTATTATATTGTCATTTTTTTACTTTTTTAAAAATTGCAAAAAATAAAAAATAAAATAGGCCAATTCAAAAGTTTGGGCACCCTTGGAGATTTGTGCGCTCAGATAACTTTGACCAAGGTTTGAGACCTTAATTAGCCTGTAATGGTTATGGCTTGTTCACTGTCGTAGTTAGGAAAGGCTCAATGACGTAAAGTTCCCATTTTTATAAAAAACAAAACCTAGCCTCCTCTAACCTTGTGCCAAAAAACAGCAGTCATGGGTTCTTCAAAGCAGATGCCTAGCACTCTGAAAACGGTGGAGGCCCACAAAGCAAGAGAAGGCTATAAGAAGATAGCAAAGGGGTTTCAAGTTGCCCTTTATTCAGATCGAAATGTAATTACGAAATGGCAGTTATCAGGAACAGTGGAGGTCAAGATAAGGTCTGGAAGACCAAGTAAATTTTCATTGAGAGCTGCTCCTCGGTTTGCTAGAGAGGAAAATCAGAACCCACGCTTGACTGCAAAAGTCCTTCAGAAAGATTTAGTAGATTCTGGAGTTGTGGTACATCGTTCTACTGTTCAGAGACACCTGCACAAATATGGGGTTCATGGAAGAGTCATCAGAAGAAAACCTCTCCTGCGTCTTCACCATAAACTTTAGCGTTGGACGCATGCAAAAGAACATCTAAACAAGCCTGATGCATTTTGGGGATGTTTAGGGATCTTTTAAAAGTTGGGTCTACAGTTCGAAGCTAGAAAAACCATAACAGCTGGCCTGCTTGCTGACAGTTTCTAATATAAAATTGAAAAATAAAGGCAACAAACCTGATGAGATGCTATGAAGCAGTCAGATTTTACAACTACTGACTTTGTTGGGCAAAGACAGGTTTCACTTTTCTATAGTCTATAGAAGAAAAATGTAATCTAAATGTGAAATTAGGAGGTGGAGTATGTTAGTCATAAGAC
This sequence comes from Ranitomeya imitator, assembly GCF_032444005.1. Taxonomy (NCBI): domain Eukaryota; kingdom Metazoa; phylum Chordata; class Amphibia; order Anura; family Dendrobatidae; genus Ranitomeya; species Ranitomeya imitator. The sequence goes on from NC_091289.1 coordinate 30,270,428, forward strand.
ATGACTTGTAGGTAGGCTATTCAGCACTGATGTAGTTTATCCTCTGCAATCCCTGGTGGGAAATCCTAACATGCAAAAACATATGCCTATTGGTCTCCCTTTGGATCAGCGTATGCTCACAATGAAAGTTATTAAGATGCGCATGCGCAGATTCACTGCTAAACTGCAATATTTAGCACATTTAATGGTTAATAAGGGTAAAACCTTGCGACAGGTTTCCTTGAAATGTGCGCTCTCCGCTTCTTTCTTCAAGAGTGCACTGCTCCTCTACCTCCCCGGGATAGTGCACTCCTGAAGATTGATAGTTCAGACCGGGGCATGGTTGGTTCAAATTGAGCGCCCGTTCGGGTTGCTTGCAGAGGTAACGTTGCCTCTGCAGCACTGGAGAAGTGCAGAGACGCTGAAGCTGGCCGCAGCATCACTTGTAAGCTCTAAGCTAAGGCATTGAGGCCGCTAGTGGTGGGCGCTCCTTGCCTAGGAAACCGGCCACTCAGACAGCAGAGGTGGCTGGTAACTAGACATCAAGCAGTGCACTAGAAAATGTTAAATCCTTCTGTATGTTTACAGCTGGGATAAATAAGCCAAACTGTGCTCAGCATTCACAGCACAGATGTTCCCAATAGCAGAGCTTTTTTGCCCTCCAACATTAAAGGGCATTTCTAGAAGACGCTCTATTCAGAGCACATGTGCCGCTTTCCAGGAACCTCACAGGAAGCTGCACCCCCCTAGTGAGAAGTAACACGCTAGGGAGTGGGCAGCCGATCCCACGTGGTGAACCCATGGCACTGCCGGAGTCAGGTCTGTTTCACCCACCTTCACGTCACAGGCAATAGAAACAGCTCTGCCGACACCACAACTTCTGCTACTCATTGCTAAAAGAAAAGTTTCCTGGAAGAATTAGTACAAACACATCCTCTCCGGGAGAAGTAAAACTACATAAAGAGACGGACTGCAGCCAATCAGGACGTCCGCTGACGCTCGGATGGTGTTCACGTTTCACCGTACATCTGAAGTCCTGCAAATGCCACTATACTGGGCTCCCATTTAAAAAAAATGTACAATTTTATTTTTACTGGATGTCTCAGGTCTGAATAGTGTAGTAAACTATACTATCTATATATTATGGGATCAGCGGCTTAGGTGGATTTACTATGCTGCAAGTCAGGGTGAGCGGCACAGACCGGAGGTGATGATGCAGCAGATCAAGACTACCGTACAGTATGTGGAACAGAGAGGACCAGTAGAGCGGGATACGCAGAGCCAAATGTGCAGACAGCTGTGGGGACAGCGCATAGGAACAGCAGAGCTGAGTAGGCAATCAGGAAACTTGTTTCTCGAAAACGAGGGTGCGGACAACACCTTGGAATAGCAGAGACAAGTAGGCGGGCAGGTATTTTAATGCAGCAGAGTTGATAGTATGAACAGCACCAGATAGTAGAAGCTGGTGGCTGGATAGGACTCTAGCACCTGAGGGCGGCAGGGCCCCAAGCGAGAGGGGCGGCTGGGTCCCGGGCGAGAGGGGCCGGCTGGGCCCCGGGCGAGAGGGGCCGGCTGGGCCCCGGGCGAGAGGGGCCGGCTGGGCCCCGGGCGAGAGGGGCCGGCTGGGCCCCGGGCGAGAGGGGCCGGCTGGGCCCCGGGCGAGAGGGGCCGGCTGGGCCCCGGGCGAGAGGGGCCGGCTGGGCCCCGGGCGAGAGGGGCCGGCTGGGCCCCGGGCGAGAGGGGCCGGCTGGGCCCCGGGCGAGAGGGGCCGGCTGGGCCCCGGGCGAGAGGGGCCGGCTGGGCCCCGGGCGAGAGAGGCCGGCTGGGCCCCGGGCGAGAGGGGCCGGCTGGGCCCCGGGCGAGAGGGGCCGGCTGGGCCCCGGGCGAGAGAGGCCGGCTGGGCCCCGGGCGAGAGGGGCCGGCTGGGCCCCGGGCGAGAGGGGCCGGCTGGGCCCCGGGCGAGAGGGGCGGCTGGGCCCCGGGCGAGAGGGGCGGCTGGGCCCCAGTGAGGAGTGTTGCTTGACTCCTAAGGCTATATTCACACTTTGCGGATTTTGCTGCGGATCCGCAGCGGATTTGACCGCTGCGGATCCGCAGCAGTTTCCCATGAGTTTACATTTCAATGTAAACCTATGGGAAACAAAAAACGCTGTGCACATGCTGCAGAAAAATCCGCGCGGAAACGCTGCGGATTACATTCCGCAGCATGTCACTTCTTTTCTGCGGATTTTCACCTGCTCCAATAGAAAACTGCAGATGAAAATCCGCAGAAGAAAACGCAGTAAAAACCGCGATAAATCCGCAGTAAAAACCGCGATGGGTTTTCACTGCGGATTTTGCAATTCTGCTGCGGAAAAATCCGCAGTGGAATCTGCAGAGTGTGAACATAGCCTTAGAAGGCATGTGGCAGCAGACTGCACTTGAATACTCAGGCAGTGCACAGCCTCCTGAGCCAGTTTTAAATTGCCTTTGATGAGGGCATCACAGGGAATGGCACAGATAAGCACAGGGAGAGCCGGTTGTAGGGGAAGGATGAACCAGAGCTCGGTGTTGGAGTGAGGACAGGTGAGTAACACTATTTATGTAGCAAGAAAAAAAAAATGAAACCTGAAAACGGCCAGTAGACAGTGCACTCCAGTGGCCGGGCTCCATACACTGTGAACTTGTGACAACCCCTTTCATTTCACTCGTTGTCCACCATTTTCAATAACTGCTCTGCGTTCCCCAGTTCATGCACAAGTCTCTTCCGCTGTCATTAAGCCGGGTAAGTGCCAATCTACAAGTAAAGTTCTGTTATAACAGGAGAACAATTGAGACAAAGGAGAGCTGTGCGCTTCGCCGAAAAGCCGGATCACAAACACGAATATGGAAGGGAACACAAAGAGCTGCTGTCATCAGACCGGGAGAGAACGAGCTGGAAAATGTGGCAAACGTTGCATTGAGCATCACGGCCGGTCCGGGGGAGAACTCGCTGCTCATAGAGATAAATCAAGTTGTATCAAGGTCAAGTATCATAACTGCAGAAGAGCGAAGGTCAATACACCGCAGACACGTCGCAGCTCGCCAATATTGACTTTCCACAGCTCATTGCATTTCTCCTCCAGAAAGTCTGGAAAACACAGCTCCACGCGCTTCACCCCATCATCAGTCTTCGTAGTATATTGCTGTAATATCAGTGCCGCACTGCAGGATGAGACGCTACTAGTACCATAAAAGTGTCAGGCGAGATCCCAGCTGGAATGTTAGTCCTGCCGTCCTTTTTACTGATACTGCCCCATTATCGCAAGTTTCCTCAACTTGTTATTCCACCATAGAAGCATGAACACAGGCCACCAATGCAAGACATATGTTCATGAAAAAATACACATACAAATGTAAAAGCTAAAGGAGGTGAATTGGTCTGGAATAATTTACCCAAGACCCTGTCAGTGCATTGAATTTGTAAGACACTGTTTACTTTCACATTGGTCTGGCATGGAGTTGCTCAGGCATTGTTCAATCTCACGCCTTGGTCAGCCGCAGGCATTGTTCAATCTCACGCCTTGGTCAGCCGCAGGCATTGTTCAATCTCACGCCTTGGTCAGCCGCAGGCATTGTTCAATCTCACGCCTTGGTCAGCCGCAGGCATTATTCAATCTCACGCCTTGGTCAGCCGCAGGCATTGTTTAACCTCACGCCTTGGTCAGCCGCAGGCATTGTTTAACCTCACGCCTTGGTCAGCCGCAGGCATTGTTCAACCTCACGCCTTGGTCAGCCGCAGGCATTGTTCAACCTCACGCCTTGGTCAGCCGCAGGCATTGTTCAACCTCACGCCTTGGTCAGCCGCAGGCATTGTTCAATCTCACGGCTTGGTCAGCCGCAGGCATTGTTCAATCTCAAGCCATGGTCAGCCGCAGGCATTGTTCAATCTCACGCCATGGTCAGCCGCAGGCATTGTTCAATCTCACACCATGGTCAGCCGCAGGCATTGTTCAATCACAAACCTTGGTCAGCCAATGTTTACTTTTTTAGGCATCACTAATTTAATTAAACTGTACTAATCCAAACTGCCATCTCAGGTGACCAAGACAAGATGGTAAACCTGGGAAATCACAAAAACAAATGGGTTTCACATACTGCTGTACTTGCTTTTTTTTCACTAAAAAGCAGTAACTTGATACCTGCGTTTTTTCAAGCGTTTTTCACCACCCTGGTTTCAATGGGTGAAAAACGCTGAAAAACGCTGAAAAAACACTGAAATAAATGAGATGCTCTATTACGCGAAAACCAAGAAAAGGCACAAAATACTGATGATAAAAACTATATGTGTGCATGAGATTTCTGAAATCTCAGACTTTCATGGACTTTGCTGGTACTGTGAAAAGCATCTGAAAATTTGCCTAAAAAAATGCAGAAAAAAAAAAAAAAGGTGAATAACGCAAAAACTGACCGGGGACTCAGTCACATGTCACACTGATGGTAATAACGGACACAGGGATGACACCCTGATGGTAAAAACGGATGCGCGGTGGGCAATGACGGACACGTGGATGACACCCTGATACTAATAATGAACACTGATGACCCTGTTACAGTTATTTCAGGTATGTGGTTAAACACGGACGTGTGAATGAGGCCCAACCTGATGCAGTTCCTGGTTAGCTTCTCCTCGCCCCGTACCAGTTCATTTAGGGACAGACCAGGTATAGCCCCAGCTCAGCTTTCTTTATCTGATGCTCCGCAGCCTTCTAGTTAAGCATACCTGGCACTGATCCACTGATTCATGATGGATGTGGTTGGAATATGATGACACGTTTCCTTTAACAAGATGACACAACCCCATTTAACTTTAGCATGTCAGCTTTAACATGGTGATCAAAGGTGACCGTATCCTTTAAGAAGGGAGGGGGTGACTAAGGTATTACAGTGACATAATGGTGCCAGAGCGGCTCACACCTCCTGCTCCTCTTATACTCGGAGTTACATAACCCTTCCACAGCGCTTGTTACAGTTACTATGTATTGTGCGGTGTGTCAGCGATGGCGGTATTCACCCGCCACATAGGAGGATATGTTGCAATATCCATACAGTCTGCTCCAGTCACAGGGTAAGACACGCTGTCATCTCAGATTCGGACTTCATTCTGCTGTATCACATGAGGACAATCTAATCTAACGGGAAACGTCACCTGATCCAAAAAAAAAGCATCATCAGAACCGGGGTCCTGATGAAGACCCTCGGTACCGGGGTCCTGATGAAGACCCTCGGTACCGGGGTCCTGATGAAGACCCTCGGTACCGGGGTCCTGATGAAGACCCTCGGTACCGGGGTCCTGATGAAGACCCTCGGTACCGGGGTCCTGATGAAGACCCTCGGTACCGGGGTCCTGATGAAGACCCTCGGTCTCGGGGTCCTGATGAAGACCCTCGGTCTCGGGGTCCTGATGAAGACCCTCGGTCTCGGGGTCCTGATGAAGACCCTCGGTCTCGGGGTCCTGATGAAGACCCTCGGTCTCGGGGTCCTGATGAAGACCCTCGGTCTCGGGGTCCTGATGAAGACCCTCGGTCTCGGGGTCCTGATGAAGACCCTCGGTACTGGGGTCCTGATGAAGACCCTCGGTCAGGGCTAGAAAGAGGGGGAAGTGGCACATCCAAGCATTCCAGAACAACTTTATTTCAATAGGAATTGTGTAATGCTCTCTTTTCACCAGTGGTGGCGCTGCAGGGAACATGAACACTTGTTACAGTGACCCCCCCCCCCCCAAATCACAGCTGATCGCTGGGATCAGGACACGGTTTCTAAAACAGCTCAAATTTTATTTTAAAGGCACAGACATGACTCAGTCAAATTTATTAAGGGGCACGAGCTTAAAGGGGACCTGTCACTTTCAATAGATATGCCTTTTTTTACCCTTTTTCTTTTGTTCCAACGCCCCTCTGTTCCTGAGATATGGCCTCCTCTTCCTTGTGCATAAATCTAGTTTTGTTAGGCAAATGGGTGACACCCATAGAGGAGTCTAAGTGCACGCCCACTTGGCTAACAAAACTGGATTTATACATAGGGAAGAGGAGGGCCATATCTCAGGAACGCAGAGGCGCAGGACCAAAAGAAAGACATCGCCGGATTCAGGAGAACGGCGGCATTTACACCAGGTAAGAAAAAAAAATAAAAAAATGTATAGCAAGTGATGGCTCCGTTCTCCCGCGCACAGCCCTTTAAGACTGGTCCCATTGTTGGTAGATTCCCTCCAGTGTCTTGTGGCATAAGGTGTAAAGGGTAAAATTAAGTTATAAAGTAGTGTGCGCAATTACCACTGAAGAGTCATGTGGGCGGTGCCATGCTCCTGGGAAGTCAGGGTCCTGATTGGACCGACATCCAAAAGTTAAGTCTGCGGCCTCCACGAGTAAAAGTCAAGGATGAGCTCCATCTAGTGGCCGCTGAAGGAGACAAGAATCTTATTATTTAAGTTTATGACTTTATTTCAAGATCAGAATAATGAGAACCGAGATTAAAAAAAATGAATAAATAAAAAATCCCAAAATAATATTCACGGCATTTCGGATCAGTGTTGATGAAATAAACAATATAAAGTTTACTTTACCAAACAAATTTTTCGACAATCCTGGTGTGAATATTTCTAAAAGTCGCCGTGCTGTAATGAATGAGAATTCTTCCCGCTATCACAAGTGGACATTAATGGGTTAATGGTAGGGCCGAACAAGGCACAAGATTCAGCTCTGTAAGAAAATAATGCGCAGGAAGCCCCCCACAGTGTCCGTCCACACAAAGATCCCATAGCCCCCCTATTCACCAGTCTGCTGTGAGAGCGTAACCCTTTCACGCCTGTGTCCTGACAAAGGCACTAGGCTGATGACGAAGACGGGGTCCACATACAAAACCTAACACCAACGACTTACCACGAAGGACCCCCAGTGTCCCCCATGTTTCTATATTTATGGGCTCCTTGTAAGAGATCGGGGGCTTTACAATACTCGGTAATATTACAGAGCTCAAGGGTTCAAGTCCCCAATAGAGACAAATGGAAAAAAAAAACACTATAGAAAGTGTAAATAAAAAGTATATACTATATATAGAATATAATAGAGAATACCTATAGAAAAAGGAATAAAAATTTAAAAAAAAAAACAAAGAAAGTGTAAAAAACACATGTGTATATATCCTATAGATATTGTAAAAAGAAACTAAGTAAAAAAAAAAAACACTAGAAAGTGTAAATAAAAATATTTCTATATGTATTTTTAAATAATGGAAAAAAAAAGACAAACACTATAGAAAGTGTAAATAAAAATGTGTGTGTATATCTATTGAATATAATGAGAGAAAAAAAATCTATGGAAAAAGTTTAAAAAAAAAATAAAATAAAACCTTATAGAAAGTGTAAATAACACATATATAAACCCTATAGATATTGTAAAAAGCAAAGTAAAAAAAAAAATTAAAAAAAACTTATGGAAATGTAAAAAAATTAGAAAGTGTAAAAAAAAAAAAAAAAAGTTGAAAAAAAAATCTATATAAAAATTGAAATCTTCCTTTTCCAGAACATGAAAAATGTACCGTAAATAAATTTGGTAATTTAATCTACCAATATAATGGAAGAAGAGATCAGACAGTGCGGACCCCAAAATGGTAACGGTAAAACCGACCGCTCGTACCGCATAACAACCCCTCTATCCTGATATAAAACTATAGACAAAAAATAATTTGGGGCCACAGGGAGGGGAGCAGCAGCCAGCAGTGCGGTGCTGATCTCTGCTGGTAGGTGAGGAGTTATGTTTTCCTCCAGTGCTGATGGTCCGACACGGCGGATGGTCCGGCACGGCGGATGGTCCGGCACGGCAGATGGTCCGGAATGGCGCAGAGTCTGGCACGGCGCGTGGTCCGGCACGGCGCAGAGGGTGGTCCGCCACGGCGCAGAGGGTGGTCCGCCACGGCGCAGAGGGTGGTCCGCCACGGCGCAGAGGGTGGTCCGCCACGGCGCAGAGGGTGGTCCGCCACGGCGCAGAGGGTGGTCCGCCACGGCGCAGAGGGTGGTCCGCCACGGCGCAGAGGGTGGTCCGCCACGGCGCAGAGGGTGGTCCGCCACGGCGCAGAGGGTGGTCCGGCACGGCGCAGAGGGTGGTCCGGCACGGCGCAGAGGGTGGTCCGGCACGGCGCAGAGGGTGGTCCGGCACGGCGCAGAGGGTGGTCCGGCACGGCGCAGAGGGTGGTCCGGCACGGCGCAGAGGGTGGTCCGGCACGGCGCAGAGGGTGGTCCGGCACGGCGCAGAGGGTGGTCCGGCACGGCGCAGAGGGTGGTCCGGCACGGCACAGAGTCCGGCACAGAGGGTAGTCCGGCACGGCACAGAGTCAGGCACAGAGGGTAGTCCGGCACAGAGTCAGGCACAGAGGGGAGTCCAGCACGGCGCAGAGGGTAGTCTGGCACAGCACAGAGTCAGGCACAGAGGGTAGTCCGGCACGGCACAGAGTCAGGCACAGAGGGTAGTCCGGCACGGCACAGAGTCAGGCACAGAGGGTAGTCCGGCACGGCACAGAGTCCGGCACAGAGGGTAGTCCAGCACGGCACAGAGGGTAGTCCGGCACGGCGCAGAGGGTAGTCCGGCACGGCACAGAGTCCGGCACAGAGGGTAGTCCGGCACGGCACAGAGTCAGGCACAGAGGGGAGTCCGGCACGGCACAGAGGGTAGTCTGGCACGGCACAGAGGGGAGTCCAGCACGGCACAGAGGGTAGTCTGGCACGGCACAGAGGGGAGTCCAGCACGGCACAGAGGGTAGTCTGGCACGGCACAGAGTCCGGCACATCTACAGAGGGTAGTCCGGCACAGCACAGAGTCCGGCACATCTACAGAGGGTAGTCTGGCACGGCACAGAGTCCGGCACATCTACAGAGGGTAGTCTGGCACGGCACAGAGTCCGGCACATCTACAGAGGGTAGTCCGGCACAGCACAGAGTCCGGCACATCTACAGAGGGTAGTCTGGCACGGCACAGAGTCCGGCACATCTACAGAGGGTAGTCTGGCACGGCACAGAGTCCGGCACATCTACAGAGGGTAGTCTGGCACGGCACAGAGTCCGGCACATCTACAGAGGGTAGTCCGGCACAGCACAGAGTCCGGCACATCTACAGAGGGTAGTCTGGCACGGCACAGAGTCCGGCACATCTACAGAGGGTAGTCTGGCACGGCACAGAGTCCGGCACATCTACAGAGGGTAGTCTGGCACGGCACAGAGTCCGGCACATCTACAGAGGGTAGTCTGGCACAGCACAGAGTCCGGCACATCTACAGAGGGTAATCTGGCACAGCGCTCATTACCGTACACAGGTAAGCGCCCAGTCACACTGTACTGACACCCGGCATATAACGCTCGCACTGTGACGTCACACGGTACTGACACTTCCTATATCCAGGTCACATGTCCGTGCTCGCGCCCCCGGGCTGTGCACACGGTACATACACCGGAGACCGGGTACATGGCACGGACAGCAGTCTCTGCACGCCGCAGACACCCACCGTGTGTGACTGCAGGCTCTGGCTGGCCTCTATGACGGCGGTGAGCGGGACCGTGTCATCCAGGAGGAGCTTGTTGACCGCCGGTTTCTCCATGAACGCCATCCCGGCGGCGGCAGGCGGACTACTGAGCGCAGGCCCGGCAGTGCCGAGGGGCGGGGCCAGGAGCGCGGGGTGGAGCGACGGTGTCAAAGTGGGCGGGGAAAGGTGGTGCTGCCATCGGGGTGGGCGTGGCTTACACGGAAGGGCGTGGTAATAAGGGATAAATGACTGTGAGGGGCAGAGCGAGTGTCAGTGCTGAGGAGACGTGCACTACAGGAGCGGAACCTGCAGGGGGCGCAGCATGTCACTCACTATGGAGTAAGCAGATGTCAGCAGCATTTACTACTAGTCATATAAGTGTGTACCTCTTTATATGATGTGTGTATACCTCTTTGTACGTGTATACCTCTTTATATGACGTGTATACCTCTTTATATGATGTGTGTATACCTCTTTATATGACGTGTATACCTCTTTATATGACGTGTATACCTCTTTATATGATGTGTGTATACCTCTTTATATGACGTGTATACCTCTTTATATGACGTGTGTATACCTCTTTATATGACGTGTATACCTCTTTATATGATGCGTGTTTACCTCTTTATATGATGTGTCTATACCTCTTTATATGATGTGTGTGTATACCTCTTTATATGACGTGTCTATACCTCTTTATATGGTGTGTATGCCTCTTTATATGATGTGTGTATACCTCTTTATACGATGTGTATGCCTCTTTATATGATGTGTGTATACCTCTTTATATGACGTGTACCTCTTTATATGTGTGTATGCCTCTTTATATGACGTGTGTATGCCTCTTTATATGACGTGTATGCCTCTTTATATGACGTGTATACCTCTTTATATGACGTGTATGCCTCTTTATATGACGTGTATACCTCTTTATATGACGTGTATGCCTCTTTATATGATGTGTATGCCTCTTTATATGACGTGTGTATGCCTCTTTATATGACGTGTATACCTCTTTATATGACGTGTGTATACCTCTTTATATGACGTGTATACCTCTTTATATGACGTGTATGCCTCTTTATATGACGTGTGTATGCCTCTTTATATGACGTGTATACCTCTTTATATGACGTGTGTATACCTCTTTATATGACGTGTATACCTCTTTATATGATGTGTGTATACCTCTTTATATGACGTGTATGCCTCTTTATATGACGTGTATACCTCTTTATATGATGTGTGTATACCTCTTTATATGATGTGTATACCTCTTTATATGACGTGTATACCTCTTTATATGACGTGTATACCTCTTTATATGACGTGTATACCTCTTTATATGATGCGTGTATACCTCTTTATATGACGTGTCTATACCTCTTTATATGACGTGTGTATACCACTTTATATGACGTGTATACCTCTTTATATGACGTGTATACCTCTTTATATGATGCGTGTATACCTCTTTATATGACGTGTGTATGCCTCTTTATATGACGTGTATACCTCTTTATATGACGTGTGTATACCTCTTTATATGACGTGTGTATACCTCTTTATATGACGTGTATACCTCTTTATATGACGTGTATGCCTCTTTATATGACGTGTGTATGCCTCTTTATATGACGTGTATACCTCTTTATATGACGTGTATACCTCTTTATATGATGTGTGTATACCTCTTTATATGACGTGTATGCCTCTTTATATGACGTGTATACCTCTTTATATGATGTGTGTATACCTCTTTATATGATGTGTATACCTCTTTATATGACGTGTATACCTCTTTATATGACGTGTATACCTCTTTATATGACGTGTATACCTCTTTATATGATGCGTGTATACCTCTTTATATGACGTGTCTATACCTCTTTATATGACGTGTGTATACCACTTTATATGACGTGTGTATGCCTCTTTATATGACGTGTGTATACCTCTTTATATGACGTGTCTATACCTCTTTGTGTGTATGCCTCTTTATATGACGTGTGTGTGCCTCTTTGTGTATACCTCTTTATACGATGTGTGTGTATACCTCTTTATATGTGTGTGTATACCTCTTTATATGATGCAGTAGCAATAAAGCTTTATGATGGCACATGAGTGATACGACTGATCGATGATACCTGAGAGTCATGTTAAAAGAAAAAAAACTACATTTGGGCCCAGAAATTCAAGTTCCAGCTCCGCATGCGAGTATCTAAATTCCAGCTGTTGGACTCCTTTGGCAGCAGCATTATCCTTGGAAAGGATCAGGCATGTCGACATTTTAACATGCCCAATCTTTTTATTTTTTTTTCTTCCAGCCAATCTTGCGGTACATTTGAGAGAGTTAGAAATTCCCATTAATTTTCGCACGTCCAGTAACCCCTTAGTGGGCACCCGCAGCTCCTCTTCTGATTAGTGGCATCCTATCAGGCCAGCTGATCAAAAGATAGGAGACAGATCAACGACTGCTGACCTGGGTCCTACCCATTTATTTCTTCATCTCCAATACTGATTTCCCACTGTTGAGTTCGGCATTTTCTGTTCAGTCCAGTCCAGATGGGCATGTGACCGCTGCAGGCAATCACTAGTCGCAAAGGTAAGTAACACTGTATCATGACTGCGGCGGTCATTTGTTAATCTATACCGAAGAGGAAGAACTGTGACCATTTGGAGAAGGAGATGCTGGATGTGTTGGATCAGAAGCGACAGAACAAGTTTGAAAATGGGCAAAATAATTATTTTATGCAGATATTACAGTGATAGTAACATAGTTAGTAAGGCCGAAAAAAGACATTTGTCCATCCAGTTCAGCCTATATTCCATCATAATAAATCCCCAGATCTACGTCCTTCTACAGAACCTAATAATTGTATGATACAATATTGTTCTGCTCCAGGAAGACATCCAGGCCTCTCTTGAACCCCTCGACTGAGTTCAGTGGTGATGCGGGAAGAAAAGCCATATTTTTGTTGATTACCGACCGCTTTCTAAGTGTGATCGGTCACATACCGGTCACCTATGGCTGCCGCTACTCACATTATCTGGTGAACTCCAGTGACCTCACACAAGGCCAATTAAATCTGACTGAAGAGTGTATCTGAGTGATGTAAGCCTTGCATTTGTTACCTTGGAGTTTGTTCCACCAGGTTACTGATCTGGTATCATTTCATCAAACTTCTGTTTGCTCTTACAATCTACATTTGTTTCCTGGCTCGGACCTGCAGCTCACTCTTCGCCTGCTGTAAGCATAACAAACTCCTTTCTGGAGATTGTTCACATTACTATTAATCCTGCATCACAGTATATCATCCCCATAAAGAAAAAAAAGTTTGTCTCTTCATCTCTGCTACCGGTGGCTTCCATTGTTTTATGAGTGAACGTGCTGGGATAAGGTGTTATGTGAGCATGCTCGGACAATATGTTCGAGTCCCCGCGGCTGCATGTTTTACGGCTGTTAGGCAATCCCCACGTGTTGCAGCTGTAAAACAAGCAGCCACGGGGACTCAAACATTATCCGAGCACATTTGCTCATGACTATTGTTAACCCTCTAGCCTTCTGATCGTGCACTCCACCTCCTAGCTTCAGGTGTTTTAATTACAGCAGGTCCAATACCCCTCCACAGAGAGAGAGAATTTTAGTCTAGGAAGAGGTTTCACATGTACCCATTCAGATGGAGACGTTTATTCTCAGCGAGGTAAGGCAAGCGTAGGACCTGGTATAAGAGAGATGCCGTAAAGAGGCTACCAGGTACACATAAAATTGGCCATTTTTATGCGCTAAAAGCTCTCATTTTTCATATTTCTAGTGCAGTAATGCAGTTCAAATTTTGTGTTTTCAAGTTTGCATGTTTTGGCGCTGCAGTGTGCTGCCTTATTTACTTAACTATTGTTAACCCTTTGTCTGCTGAAAGCATTACAAACTTTCCTCTGGATTAGTTCAATAACAAACGCTGCTGCTATCCCCAGACTGACTCTTCAGTTCCTGCGCTTTTCTACCCCCCCCCCCCTTATGTGTCTTCTGTTGCGTCTTGATCCTCACAGTTCAACTTGCCGTCTGTGCACATGAGGCTGAGTTTTGATGATGCCGCATATGGTTGGATGCACTTGAGCAGGTGGGCAATGGTGAAGGCTTAAAACTCGCGATAGGGGAAGGTTCACACTACAGTATGGCAGCTGTAATTTTTTTCCCTCTTTATTACAGCGACAATTGCAAGTCTCATGATCCGATATAATGGCAGTATATAGACGTATACTTCTGCTGGTTCGGGTCTGAAGACCCTCGTTCACACCAGGAATTGCAACAGTAATTCAGTCATGAGTGAATATTTACTACACAATTAAAAATAACCAAAATTATTATTATATTAGACGCCAATATTCTGGGTCAACGAAGCACATCGAGCAAAATCTTAAACTTAAAGAATATCATACAAAGTCTTACACTCTGATCAGTGGCCATGAATGAGCACTTTCACCGTCCCTTCCATGACGGTCCGGCCACCATTAGCGGCTACACAAGATACACTGATGAACGCCAATGATCTCTTTAGCGCCTTCACTTGTGCTCTTGCTACCACTTCTTCCCCAGCGTGGAGAGGTGCCGGGAAGCGAATGTCCTGGGAAAGGAGCACACAACCGTCCCCTGGCAGCTTCGTGCCCAACACGGCAGACACCAGGCCGTTGAGTAGGACCCCATGTACGACGGGTTTTTCAAATCTTGTGTTCTTAGCAAAAGTCTCATCGAGGTGCAGAGGATTAGTGTCACCAGTCAGCTCCGAGAAGAGTTTAACGTCCTTCTGAGTGAAGGTCCTGGAGATCTCGGCGCTGTCCCCTACCTGCAGGTGCGACAGCTTCCGTGTGTGATTACTGAAGCAACTTAACATGGAAAGGTTTGAGGAAACGGCCAAAGATCTTCCACCGGTGACCAAGTGATGGAGCATCCTGAGGAACGTCTAGTCCAGGACTAGTTCTCTGCTGTTACCAGCCAACGCCAACAGGAAAGGTGATGTCTGATGGAGAAGGGACAGAAGACGGCAAACATGTTGCTCAGCTATGCAGCAAGACTACAAAAACAAGTTGCCCCGGTCATGCATCGCTGGCGGAGACATGGTCACCAGATCCGCGCTCCATGGGAATTTACCTGTAACACACGAACGCTGCACTGCAGGCCCTGGTATTGTCCCAGCAGGGTCAGAGATGTCCACAGCTTCACAAGGCCACTGTAAGAAGAGATCACATTCAACAAATACGGATAAAAAAAAAAAAGAATGTAGATTATTATATGGCTTTATACACAGGACTGTGTGAACAGCTGCATTGAAGAACACTAAAGGCCAGAGAAACCTTTTAACGCGGAAAATGAATTTCACATGCAAGTTGTTATCTTTAAGATAATAAAATTGTTAAGTTTAAGTCTGCAAGATTCATTCTTTTATTCATTTTTATGACTGATCCAAAATTCAGATATTTCTCATGTGGGAGCGTCTCTCCCAGTAATATAGGCTGGATGTGAGCTCTGCTGTTTTCACTGCTCTTATATCAGCACAGCTTCTATCCTGCACCAAGTTCCTCTTCTTGTGTTTTCCTCCTTGTTTATAGCCTGCTTTTCTCCACCCTACCCGGATTACTTCCTCCCCTCTCCATGCTTAATTTTGCTTTTTGGAAGGAAATAACCAATAAACCAAAATTCTGTTCTATGACGTCTAAGTAAATAATTAGCGTCTTCCATATACAGACAGGAAATATACTAATTACGCCTTGACTTACACCCATTATATTTTACCCATTGGCCACAGCTACTTACCTGCTCTTGATCCTCAGTATGGCGCACAGGGTCTTTTCATCAAATTTTAACAGGTCCAACGGGAAGGAAGCTCCGACCTGAGAACAAGGACACAATGTGCAATTTTTAATCTTTTTCCATGTACAACAAAACTCTGAGGTCTTATTTTTTTGCTTGAAAAAAGTTTTGCGAAAACAACTGGTGAAAAATAATTTAAAAAAAAAAATGTCGCATCTTTATAGCAAATTTTGAGACAATCTGCTCAAATCAAAAGGATTTAAAAAAAAAAATGCTCAGGGGGAAAAAAAATTAAAGTTTAGAGGACCTCAAAACCTCAGTGTGAGCGTTGCCTGAAGCGGTGTGTTGTCTGAATGGAGAGAGAGGAATACGCTGCTGCCACAAACATCTGAGAACCTAGGATGAGGCATGTAGAAATTCGGCATATCCAATCCTTTTTTTTCTATTAACTGATTTTAGTTCGTCAGAAATAATAGTTTATTGTATATTACCTCTCCGTGCAAATCCTTCAATGCCGAGAGAATCAATGACTTGAACTGAGCTGCAGAAATCTTCGGGGTCTTGTCTTGAAAGACCCTGTAGATAATACACAGTCCGTTACATGCGGCGGTAGAGTTTGAGTAGTAGGAGATTTTATAGATACTTACAGCTGAGTCTTCAAGTAATGATACTCGGAGAAGTTCTTCTGCACGATCCTCTGGTACGTGGTGGCTTCTGCAGGTTTGGGTCTATCTTCCATGCTTATACATTCAGCTTAAAGAAGAGGAGAAGAACGTAGATGTCACCACTGGTGACTGCTTGAACAGACCTGCTTAGTTGTACGTTGCACATGGAATATTTAAAAAAAAAAAAAAGTTTAAAGAAAACCCAAATAAAATAGCAAAATAAGAAAAAAAAAAAAAAATTATATATATATATATATATATATATATACATACATATATACACACACACACACACACACATACTGCATATGAAAGGATATGGGTGACATCTAATGGTTAAGCATGACTATTACATGCATACATAAAAGGTAAAAGATAAGAGCATGCAGTGTATAGAGGGGTATTCTTCCAGTCTCGGAAAACTTCTGCCCCTGCTGCAAATTGTTTAAAAATTTTTTTTTTTTAACTCACCCTCCCCAGGTCCAACACTGAGTCTCCGCCACTGTTCCTTGTGCCTGTTATTGCCTGCAGTGCTGATGTCTCCTAGAAAGCGCTGCAGATAATCAGTGAGCGTAGAGAGTTTGCCCAAGTTGACATAATGAGCCGATCAGCTAAGTTATTGACTGCAGCACTGTCGACATGACAGCAGCGATTGTGACTCAGCACTGGACCTGGGGAGGGTGAGTGTGGGAAGAGGTTTTGTGTTTTTTTTTGGGGGGGTGGGGTGGGGGGTGATTAAACTGCGCATGGGAACAGGAGGTTTCCAAAACCGGAAATCCTCTGTAAGTGCCGCACATCTATAACACACGCCCTGCTACTGACCAATGAGCTCCGTAATGACCACCTCCGACGCGCGTTTTTGTTTTGGTGACCCCTGTCTGGGCTCCAATGAACTACACCAGTGATTTGCGCCATAGATCGCTGTAAGGGCTGTTTCAGGTGTCCGTGATAATCAGCCTGATCTCAGATCGCGATCCAAACATCAGACGATTACCTGAAAGATCCCTAATTATTAGCCGTTCTCCTTACTCTGCAAGTCCTGTAGATTAAGACCATAATAAGTGCTGTTTGCACGCAGCCTAAATTTTGCCCACCTGGCCAACGTCTGCACATTTTTAAAAAAAGAAAATTAAGTAGCCATTGGCCACCAAGGGGAGGCAGAGTCTCATCCACATGCAGCCGGCCGATCCAGGCGATATATGAAATGTGCGGCGTTTCCTGGTTATCAGCGGCTAGAGCAGCCACATACTCCCTACTAGGGGCTATCCTTTCAGGATGAGGCTTCACACTGCGAATGGTCATGTAGACGAAACTCTGCCCTCCAACAGGATAGATCTAGAAAAAGAAAAGTCTGCGCTCATCACCAAATATCCAAAAAGTAAGAGTCACTGAAGTTACACTCCATAGTTCACCCTTTTATAACATATCGATGCATTAAACGAGCTGCCTCAGTCCGTGTCCCCATGAGGCGAGTACAGCTGTTGTTACGGGGGGGAACCTAGTGATCGAGAAGGGGTTCTCCAAGTCGTGGACAACCCCTTTAAGTGTAAGAATCAAAGCCTTTATGCACTAAAAAAAATATGAAGAAAATGAAGTTATATTCTCCCAGCAGCTGCTCGTTTCCAGTCATCGGAGTAGCTATAATCCCCCTGCAAGTAATGTTTTTTTTTGGGGGGGAGGGGGGCTTTAGCCGCCACACTCCCTTTAAGCTTTCATAGAGCCCCCGATTCACTCACATGTCATCAATATCAGAACATAGGAGCTGCAGTACCAAAACCGGCAGTGTCCAGTGTGCGGAGCAGCTGTGGGGTCTCGGCTCGTGCTCTCCGGGCTCAATCCATCATTGCACTTTTGAGTTTAGGTTTTGGAATTTTTCTTTAAATTTTCACCTTCTTTAAAGTAACTTTTGTGTTCGCCCGTTTTATTTTCGTCGTTGCGGGCAAGGGTTTTATTTCCCACATTTTCTGACGATTCATCAAATATGACTTTTTTCACAATTGTACTCCCAAGTATTTCCCTCGCCCCCGGGAATGATTTTATGTCCGGTTGAAACTTTAAACTTTAGGTTAAAAACAAAAATAAAAATCCCTTCTGATTCTGTGCGACTCATGAACAGCCGGCGGGGCCCATAACAGTCGGATATTAAAGGGATTGATATTAAAGGGGTTGTGATATTAAAGGGATAGGTCATACATATCAGATCGGTGGAGGTCAGACACCAGGCAGAAACCTTTCTGTGTATTTGAGTTTTATGGAAGTAAAGAGTCCGACATGGCGTCCATTCACATGACGCAGCATGTCTAACTGTGCAGCTCTCTATTGGACACATAGTGGGGGGCACAGAGCAGAAGACCCCAACACTATGACATTGCCACGCCGCAGTATGGCGTAAGGACCAGGCATAGGTCTTGGAACATCCCCTTTTATTAGGAGTAACACTTCAGACAGCAGCAGTAATGGAGCACAAGCACCTGACTGACCACTTGCATTAATAAATAATTGAGTCTCTTCTATACAGTTAAAGCCACGCGTAATCCAGCACTCACCGGCATATTCCCCGGAGCAATGAAGCCCACAAGCGTCTGTGACCTCATGTTTCCCTACAAGACTATTCAGAAACTGATTAGGTTAGCGGCCATATTTGAGAAGACCAAAACGCATAGACGACAAATTATGTCTCAGCCAAAATGGCGCCTAACGTGGAGACATCACAGCAAGCGTGTATGCACTTCTCTTCTGTGCGCTGTGTAAACTTTTCCCCCGGGAACTGTAACATTGTTCTTAACGTTCCTAAACACAGAAGTCAAAGACTGTAGTGTACCGCCCTCTAGCGGACAAATAGAGTAAGGAGCGGAAGTCGTAACGAGAGAGAACGTAGCGTAATATTCGGTCAGAGCAGCGCGTATCTGTCTGTCTACCTCTCAGGGTCCAATATGTGGATACAGTATAAATACAGATTACAGGTTGATAGAGAAACAGATGTTTATAGCCTTAGAACAGAAAAGGTTGCTCAGATTTGCTAAATTTTGCATATTTTATATTATTTGCAAATTTGTAAATATTGGCCTCCTGAAATTACTCCAGATCAAGTGTCCACTTCTGTTGAGTTGCTTTATTAAGACACAGGACAGCCCTCCAAAGTTTGCAAGACGATAGATACTAATGTGTACCATGCTACGGCAATTTTACTTTTAGATTAAGCCACTTCCTAACTGCTGGGTCCTTTATATATGGACACATCAAAATATTGATCCTAGTAAAGCCCATTAGTGCTGCCACACAGT
Organism: Ranitomeya imitator; assembly: GCF_032444005.1. NCBI lineage: Eukaryota > Metazoa > Chordata > Amphibia > Anura > Dendrobatidae > Ranitomeya > Ranitomeya imitator. The sequence goes on from NC_091289.1 coordinate 30,289,696, forward strand.
ACAGTTTCACTTTCATGCTCCCAACAATGACCCTCACACACAGTATGATGTCCCCACAGTACATTCCCCTACACACAGTATGATGTCCCCACAGTACATTCCCCTACACACAGTATGATGCCCCCACAGTACATTCCACCCACACACAGTATGATTTCCCCACAGTACATTCCCCTACACACAGTATGATGTCCCCACAGTACATTCCCCTACACACAGTATGATGCCCCCACAGTACATTCCACCCACACACAGTATGATTTCCCCACAGTACATTCCCCTACACACAGTATGATTTCCCCACAGTACATTCCCCTACACACAGTATGATGCCCCCACAGTACATTCCACCCACACACAGTATGATTTCCCCACAGTACATTCCCCTACACACAGTATGATGTCCCCACAGTACATTCCCCTACACACAGTATGATGCCCCCACAGTACATTCCACCCACACACAGTATGATTTCCCCACAGTACATTCCCCTACACACAGTATGATCTCCCCACAGTACATTCCCCCACACACAGTATGATGCCCCCACAGTACATTCCACCCACACACAGTATGATTTCCCCACAGTACATTCCCCCACACACAGTATGATGTCCCCACAGTACATTCCACCCACACACAGTATGATTTCCCCACAGTACATTCCCCCACACACAGTATGATGTCCCCACAGTACATTCCCCCCACACACAGTATGATTTCCCCACAGTACATTCCCCCACACACAGTATGATGTCCCCACAGTACATTCCACCCACACACAGTATGATTTCCCCACAGTACATTCCCCCACACACAGTATGATGTCCCCACAGTACATTCCCCCCACACACAGTATGATTTCCCCACAGTACATTCCCCCACACACAGTATGATGTCCCCACAGTACATTCCCCCCACACAGTATGATGTCCCCACAGTACATTCCCCTACACACAGTATGATGTCCCCACAGTACATTCCCCCTCACACACAGTATGATGCCCCCACAGTACATTCCACCACATACAGTATGATGTCCCCACAGTACATTCCCCCACACACAGTATGATGTCCCCACAGTACATTCCACCCACACAGTATGATTTCCCCACAGTACATTCCCCCACACACAGTATGATTTCCCCACAGTACATTCCCCCACACACAGTATGATTTCCCCACAGTACATTCCACCCACACAGTATGATTTCCCCACAGTACATTCCCCCACACACAGTATGATGTCCCCACAGTACATTCCCCCCACACACAGTATGATTTCCCCACAGTACATTCCCCCACACACAGTATGATTTCCCCACAGTACATTCCCCCACACACAGTATGATGTCCCCACAGTACATTCCCCCACACACAGTATGATTTCCCCACAGTACATTCCCCCACACACAGTATGATGTCCCCACAGTACATTCCCCCACACACAGTATGATGTCCCCACAGTACATTCCCCCACACACAGTATGATTTCCCCACAGTACATTCCCCCACACACAGTATGATGTCCCCACAGTACATTCCACCCACACACAGTATGATGCCCCCACAGTACATTCCCCCACACACAGTATGATGTCCCCACAGTACATTCCACCCACACACAGTATGATTTCCCCACAGTACATTCCCCCACACACAGTATGATGTCCCCACAGTACATTCCACCAACACACAGTATGATTTCCCCACAGTACATTCCCCCACACACAGTATGATGTACCCACAGTACATTCCACCAACACACAGTATGATTTCCCCACAGTACATTCCCCCACACACAGTATGATGTCCCCACAGTACATTCCACCAACACAGTATGATTTCCCCACAGTACATTCCCCCACACACAGTATGATGTCCCCACAGTACATTCCCCCCACACACAGTATGATTTCCCCACAGTACATTCCCCCACACACAGTATGATGCCCCCACAGTACATTCCCCTACACACAGTATGATTTCCCCACAGTACATTCCCCCACACACAGTATGATGTCCCCACAGTACATTCCACCCACACACAGTATGATTTCCCCACAGTACATTCCCCCACACACTGTATGATGCCCCCACAGTACATTCCACCCACACACAGTATGATTTCCCCACAGTACATTCCCCCACACACAGTATGATTTCCCCACAGTACATTCCCCCACACACAGTATGATGTCCCCACAGTACATTCCACCCACACACAGTATGATTTCCCCACAGTACATTCCCCCACACACTGTATGATGCCCCCACAGTACATTCCACCCACACACAGTATGATTTCCCCACAGTACATTCCCCCACACACTGTATGATGCCCCCACAGTACATTCCACCCACACACAGTATGATTTCCCCACAGTACATTCCCCCACACACAGTATGATGTCCCCACAGTACATTCCCCCCACACACAGTATGATTTCCCCACAGTACATTCCCCCACACACAGTATGATGTCCCCACAGTACATTCCCCCCACACAGTATGATGTCCCCACAGTACATTCCCCCTCACACACAGTATGATGTCCCCACAGTACATTCCCCCCACACAGTATGATGTCCCCACAGTACATTCCCCCTCACACACAGTATGATGCCCCCACAGTACATTCCCCCACACACAGTATGATGTCCCCACAGTACATTCCCCCCACACAGTATGATGTCCCCACAGTACATTCCCCCCACACTCAGTATGATGTCCCCACTGTACATTCCCCCACACACAGTATGATGTCCCCACAGTACATTCCCTCACACACAGTATGATGTCCCCACAGTACATTCCCCCCACACACAGTATGATTTCCCCACAGTACATTCCCCCCACACTCAGTATGATTTCCCCACAGTACATTCCCCCCTCACTCAGTATGATTTCCCCACAGTACATTCCCCCCACACTCAGTATGATTTCCCCACAGTACATTCCCCCCACACTCAGTATGATTTCCCCACAGTACATTCCCCCCACACTCAGTATGATTTCCCCACAGTACATTCCCCCCACACTCAGTATGATTTCCCCACAGTACATTCCCCAACACACAGTATGATTTCCCCACAGTACATTCCCCCACACACAGTATGATTTCCCCACAGTACATTCCCCCTCACACAGTATGATTTCCCCACAGTACATTCCCCCACACTCAGTATGATGTCCCTACAGTACATTCCCCCACACACAGTATGATGTCCCCACAGTACATTCCCCATACACAGTATGATGTCCCCACAGTACATTCCCCCACACAGTATGATTTCCCCACAGTACATTCCCCCACACTCAGTATGATGTCCCTACAGTACATTCCCCCCACACAGTATGATGTCCCCACAGTAAATTCCCCCCACACAGTATGATGTCCCCACAGTACATTCCCCCCACACAGTATGATGTCCCCACAGTACATTCCCTCACACAGCATGATGTCCCCACAGTACATTCCCCCACACACAGTATGATGCCCCACAGTACATTCCCCCACACACAGTATGATTTCCCCACTGTACATTCCCCCACACACAGTATGATTTCCCCACAGTACATTCCCCCCCTCACACAGTATGATGTCCCCACAGTACATTCCCCCCCCCCCTCACACAGTATGATGTCCCCACAGTACATTCCCCCATACACAGTATGATTTCCCCACTGTACATTCCCCCACACACAGTATGATTTCCCCACAGTACATTCCCCCCCTCACACAGTATGATGTCCCCACAGTACATTCCCCCCCCCCTCACACAGTATGATGTCCCCACAGTACATTCCCCCCCCCTCACACAGTATGATTTCCCCACAGTACATTCCCCCCCTCACACAGTATGATGTCCCCACAGTACATTCCCCCCCCCCCCTCACACAGTATGATTTCCCCACAGTACTTTCTCCCACACGCAGTATAATACCCCACAAACACCCCTTGTCTGTGCGTCCTGCACCACAGTCTCTGCCGCCTAGTCACATGACCTGTAAATATCATATGGTGTAAAGATCCTTGTTGATCTTCATTCTATACACAGACTAAATGGTGGCACAGGTATCTGATGGCTCCTCGCTCCACCGTAATATTCAGCTCTGTGTCTTGAGGATACAGATGAAGCTAAAGTCAGGACATATCCTTCAACTTCTGGGACAGCTTCCCAAATTCAGGACTGTCCCTCTCTGGCCTTGGGATGGCTGAAAGATATGACACAGCACATATAAATGGATTTCTCGTCTTATTATATGGGTAAAATTGCAGAGTGCTTGTCATGCACCTCTTATTACAAAATCCCTTCCAATCTCAACATTTTTAATTATAAAGTTTACTGCTGATTACCACGGTAACCAGCCACTTTGGTGGCCGGCTTCTAAGGCAAAGAGTTTACTGTATAGCCTGTGACATTTTACACTTTCCAGGTAATAATTATATGAAGTGTGTAAAGTTCCAGTATGACCTCGACATTGGGATCCCCGTTACTGATTTTCATGGTTTAGGATGGAACCTTGTTGCACCATTACGCTTTGGATAATCGCAGCATCAAATTGTATACCTCTTTATGCAAATTGCCTCTTCTGAGAAAAAGAGGACTTAACTCTATAGCGCCACCTGTTGGAAGTAGCGATCCTACAAGTCACAATCAACTCTTTAACGAGTCGTGCAATATGACTTTCTCAGAAGAGGCAATTTGCATATTATATTTCCCAGAGGAGCATTGCATGGCGAATAAGCCTCCTTAGGCTGGTTTCACATTTGCGTTTTTTGCCGCTGCGTTTTAACGCATAAATACGCATGTGTCTTGTTTTCCTATATTTAACATTAAAAACGCATGCGTTTTGGCCACGTTTGACGACGCATGCGTCGTTTCGATGCTTGCGTTTTGGTGCGGAAATGCAACATGTAGTAATTTCTAGAGGCGTTTTTTTGCCGCAAAAAACCGCATGCGTTCGATTGCGTCAAAAAACGTATTGCTGTCTATGTAAACGCATGCGTTTTTAAGCACATGCGTTTGGTTGCGTTTTTGAACGCATGCGTTTCAATAGAGGAAAACAAGTCTAGACACTGATAAGCCACCCCCCACCATCAAGGTGATAAAGGGATCCAAACCCTAGCCCTAACCCTAGCCCCAACCCTATCCCTAACCCTAGCCCTAACCTTAGCCATAACCCTAACCCTAGCCCTAACCCTAGCCCTAACCTTAGCCTTAGCCATAACCCTAACCCTAGCCCTAACCCTAGCCCTAACCCTAACCATAATGGGAAAATAGAAATAAATACAATTTTTTAATTTTTTCCTAACTAATGAGGAGTTGATGAAGGGGGTTTGATTTCTATTTATAGTGGGTTTTCTAGTGGATTTTTATGATTGGCAGCCGTCACACACTAAAAGACGCTTTTTATTCCCAAAAATATTTTTTGCGTTACCACATTTTGAGAGCTACAATTTTTCCATATTTTGGTCCACAGAGTCATGTCACACGCCCTCTGTAGTCCCATTGGCGGTGTCTGGATCTTGATTTTTCTCTTGTGAAATTTCTCATCATGCGTACCAAAAGTGCAAACGCAGGAAAAAACGCATGTAAACGTGTACAAACGCGGTGGTTTTTTAACCGCATGCGTCAACGCATGCGTCTAAAAAAACGCTGCGTTTGTACGCGTTAATATGCGTTTTTTCCTCCACTTGCGGATGCGTTTTAAACGCAAATGTGAAACTAGCCTTACCTTGACGAGCCAGAGATGGTATGTCACTCTCCATAAGGAGAAACGATACCCCTTATACCTCTTTAGACATCCTAAATAATAATAATAATCTTTATTTTTATATAGCGCTAACATATTCCGCAGCGCTAAATGAGTAAAACTGATTAACGCAGCAATAATTCTACTAAGAAATTATGTTTTTTTATTAGAGAAGTTAAGAATAAATACAGTAAAATGAATCTTTAGCTCTCAGTAGTCCATTGCTCGTCATAAACAGCGCATTAAACTCCCGTCCTTTCGGCTTCTTACAAATCTTCAAATATTTTCATGTGTTTACGTTCTAAGTTGCTTTTTTATCTGCAAAATAATAATAATAAATATAATAAACAAGAAGACGCTAATAATAAAACCTCTCTAGATATCAAGCCTTCACCTTCATATACAGTGGGGTGCAAGTATTCAGACCCCTTTAAATTTTTCACCTTTTGTTTCATTGCAGCCATTTGGTAAATTCTAAAAAGTTCTTTTTTTTCACATTAATGTACGCTCCCGAAGATCACACATGAGAATAACCCTTCTAACATTTTTTGGACTATGTCACTATAAGGGTTCGTTCAGACGTATGATTTTTTTTTTTTTTTTGGTCCAGTTATTCTGATCGCAGAGTGGTATGAGTGTCATTCCATTTTCTTGCACGTGGCAAGATTTACAAGCTTATTTTTCTCCACCGTTTCCATTCTGACAGTCCGTGAAAATGGGACCGCACTCAGATGTCATTCGATTTTTATTTTATGGACCCATTGACTTTAATTCTCTATTATTATTTTTTTTTTTCATTTGACCCTCAGATCAGAACCGGATGTGTCTCCACGATTTTCTGTGGACTTCTCGATCCAAGGAAAAAATCGTACACATTAATGGCCCCAATGACTATCACAGGTACGATTGCTAATTGTGAAAATCATGGAGAGCGCATATATTGCGGCAACCTACCAGACACAATAGCGTAGCTTCTGATGAAGGGTTAAAGGGAATCTGTCAGCAGGCTTTTGCTATGTAATCTGCTATCAGCATGCTGCAGAGGCATAGAGCCTGATTTTAGTGATCTATTGCTTATTGGATTACTGTAGCTTCACTACAATCAGTGTTTTATCAGCAGAGGATTCTCACTGCAGGACTAGGTGTCACGTGCCAGGCAGTCCTGCTAATCTGTGTAACCCCACCCCTATCACTGATTGGCAGCTTACTGACAATGTACACAGAAATCTGCCAATCAGTGGTGTGGGCGGAGTTATACACGGCTCACCATTCTGAGTGAGCTCTGCTAGATCTGCAGCAGAGAAAAAAAAACAGGGATTCTATAAACTGCACCAGGCAGTCCAGTAAGTGACACCTCACTGGGATCCGGGTCTCTGCCCCTGTATTATGCTGCTCTCAGATTACATAACCAAACCTGCTAACATATTCCCTTTAGATGTGATAGAGGATGATGTGATGATTCCTGAGGTCTGACCGCTGGGACCCCCAGCGATCCTGAGAAAAGGGGCTCCTGAATGGAGGTGTCTCGTGCATACCATGGGGTCTGCTCTGTTCACTGTAAATGATAGTGCCATGGGCATGATCCTCAACTCTTCTCTATGGGAGTTTTCTTGAGGACCACACCCCTTTAGCTAACAAGTCAAGAATCTTATAAAGGGAAGAGGGTCCATATATCTGGAACGGTAAGGTACAGGAACAAAAGAAAAAAAAACTCCAGATTCTGGGGTAAAAGCAGAATTTACACCAGATAAATCAGGGGTGTCAAACTGCATTCCTCGAGGGCTGCAAACAGGTCATGTTTTCAGGATTTGGCCGGCTTCACACTTGCGAGTTTTACGGACGTAAGAGCGCAGAAACTACGTCCGTAAAACTCGCAAAAAATACGGCACAATTATTCTCTATGCCCCTGCTCCTATCTGCCGTATTTTACTGATCAGTATTATACGGCTTTCTACGGCCGTACAAAATCGCAGCATGCTGCGTTTGTCACCGTACTGCGCAAGAAATACGCCAATGAAAGTCTATGGAAGCGTGAAAAATACGGATTACACACGGACAAGCAGTGTGACTTGCGAGAAATACGCAGCGCTGTTAGAGAGAAAAGCTGGTAATTCAGTGCGGTGTACAGTAAAATCACACTGACAGCTTACAGTAGAATAGGTAGAATAAATGTGTACACATAGAATAGGTATATATATATATATATATATATATATATATATATGTCAGTGAGACACATATATGTATATATATTAATATTTATTCCAGCGCTATACAGCTTGAAAGCCGGTAATTCAATTACCGGCTTTTTCTTTCTCCTTCCTAAAACCCGACATGATTTGAGACATGGTTTACATACAGTAAACCATGTCTTCTCTCCATTTTTTTTGCATATTCCACACTACTAATGTCAGTAGAGTGTATCTGCAAAATTTGGCCGTTCTAGCTCTTAAAATAAAGGGTTAAATGGCGGAAAAAATTGGCGTGGGCTCCCGCGCAATTTTCTCCGCCAGAGTAGTAAAGCCAGTGACTGAGGGCAGATATTAATAGCCTGGAGAGGGTCCATGGTTATTGGCCCCCCCCTGGCTAAAAATATCTGCCCCCAGCCACCCCAGAAAAGGCACATCTGGAAGATGCGCCTATTCTGGCACTTGGCCACTCTCTTCCCATTCCCGTGTAGCGGTGGGATATGGGGTAATGAAGGGTTAATGCCACCTAGAAAGCCTGGGAGCCTGGGAGCTTTCTAGGTAAGTTCCCACGATCTATGAACATCCAGCAGAGGGCGCCTCACCGCAAATGAAGCTAAATATAGCTCATTGATCTATATTTAGACTCATTCCCCGGGGTTTTGCAGCGAGGAGTAGCATTGCATTAGCAAAGCTCCTTGCTGCAAAATGTTTTAACCCCTTCAGAAGGATTTACATCGTTGGACGTTACAGATCTGCGGAGGGTAAGTATATTGTTGGTTTATTATGTTTTTTCTTTCACAGAACGAGGGTCTTCAGTGACTGGATTGGGCGTAGAATAAAATACTCCAACAACCATTGTTTTTATTTCATTAAAATAATTTTAAATAATGTGTTTGTGTTTTATTTAACCCTTTACTACAATTGGATTAATAATGGATAGGTGTCATAATTGACGCCTCTCCATTATTAATTAGGCTTAATGTCACCTTACAATTGCAAGGTGGCATTAACCCTTCATTACCCCATATCCCACCGCTACACGGGAATGGGAAGAGAGTGGCCAAGTGCCAGAATAGGCGCATCTTCCAGATGTGCCTTTTCTGGGGTGGCTGAGGGCAGGTGTTTTTAGCCAGGGGGGGGCCAATAACCATGGACCCTCTCCAGGCTATTAATATCTGCCCTCAGTCACTGGCTTTACTACTCTGGCGGAGAAAATTGCGCGGGAGCCCACGCCAATTTTTTCCGCCATTTAACCCTTTATTTTAAGAGCTAGAACGGCCAAATTTTGCAAATACACACTACTAACATTAGTAGTGTGGAATATGCAAAAAAAATGGAGAGAAGACATGGTTTACTGTATGTAAACCATGTCTCAAATCATGTCGGGTTTTAGGAAGGAGAAAGAAAAAGCCGGTAATTGAATTACCGGCTTTCAAGCTGTATAGCGCTGGAAAAAATATTAATATATATACATATATGTGTCTAATGACATATATATATATATATATATATATATATATATATATATATATATATATATATATATATATATATATTTTTTTTTTTTTTTTTTCTTTTTGGGACACATGGATCATTTCTATAGCGGTATGTTGGTTTTGCAAGCCTGCGAGAAAACCACGCAGTACGGATGCCATACGGATTACATACGGAGGATGCCATGCGCAAAAAACGCTGACACACCCTGCCTACGGAGGAGCTACGGACCACTATTTTCGGGACATTTCAGCGTATTACGGCCGTAATATACGGACCGTATTTTCATACGCTGAGTGTGAAGCCGGCCTTTCCTTGTACTGCACAGGTGATAATTTAATCACCAACTCATTATTTGTGTAGGTGATTAAATTATCACCTGTGCAGTACAAGGAAATCCTGAAAACATGACCTGTTTGCAGCCCTCGAGGAATGCAGTTTGACACCCCTGAGATAAATAATTACATATTAATGATAAGGGGATGATATGTAAAGCCCAGGTTATACGGTAATGCTGGTGGTATGGAACCCCTTTCTTACCGCTGGTCCTATTGTTGGCATGTATAATAAACACAAGAACAAGATATTGTTAATACGAGTATACGTACAATAATGTGATGTATAGTGGATGAAACCCTATTGGCGTGGAATTTTTGGGATTCCTATAAAAATGAATGAACAGACACGTTCACCTTTCCTCTGACAGACGAGAACGCTGGGGACCTAATCCTGATCTAGAGGCAGGTGTCACCAGGGAGACCCTCATCGATCATACATTCATCGTACCCTATAATGTGCAGGATGATTATGCCCCTTTAAGGCTTTGTGGACATAGCTGTTTTTCTCGCAGGTGCAGAGGGGGAGGCTGCGACCGTGAGCGGGCATGTACAGGAGGTGGGTCCGCCGACACAAGAGCCTATTCCAGCTGGATGTGCGTCCAAGGACACACATTCAGCTGAAGTGTATCGCTGCCCCGGGACCTGTCAGCTCCCTGACCCTGCAATACATGCCGCAGGCCAATCAGAGGCGGCAGCTGACGTCAGCGTGCCCGTCATAAGCGGCACATGGCAGAGATGTCATGCGCACGCAGAATCAGCTGCAGGCTACAGAAGAGGACACCGTAACAGGATGGGTCTCAGGATGGGGACATTTCACCAGGAAAGGGACATTTCACCAGGAAGGGGCACAGGATGGGGACATTTCACCAGGAAGGGGCCCAAGATGGGAAACATTGTTATGGCATGGGGGACATTCTACAAAAAAAGGGACCCATGATGGGGGAAATTATACCAGGATGGCATATATTGTTACAGTAAGAGACCAGGATGGGAGACATTATATCAGGAAGGGTCCCAGGATGGGGGACATTTCATCAGGAAAGGGCCCATGATGAAGGACATTGTTATAGCATGGGGACATTATACAAAGAAGGAGCCAATAATGGGGAAAATTATACCAGGATAGCATATATTGTTACAGGAAGAAACCAAGATGGGGAACATTATTACAGAAAGGGGCAGAAAAGGCGAGGATAAGGGACTTTATTACAGGAAGAGGCCCAGGATAGGGGACATTATAACAGAATGGGGGTCATTATACCAGGAGGGGGCCTAGGATGAGAGACATAATTACAGGATGGGGGCCTAGGCAGGGGACATTATTACAGAAAGGGGCCCAGGTTCGGAGACATTATTACAGGAAGGGACCAGGATGGGGGACATTATACCAGGAAGGGGCCTAGGATGATAGACATAATTACATGATGGGGGCCTAGGCAGGGGATATTATTACTGAAAGGGGCCAAGCTTCAGGGACATTATTACAGGAAGGAGCCAGGATGGTGGACATTATTTCAGAAAGGGGATGAAAAGCCAGGGACGGGGGATATTAATACAGGAAGGTGCCATAATGGGGACATTATTACATGGGTCTAGAACGCTATCAAGGCTGATGTCCAAATTTTGCAATGGGGTCCATGGGATGATTCTAGTTACGCCACCGGATATCGCCTTTAATTCCGCAATATACCTTTTTCAATTTTTAATTGGTGCATATGGGTGACACATGCCACATCTTTACAGGGGAATAAATCGGAGCCTTATGTCACAGGAAGATGTTATAGGGAGATGTGAACGGGGCCCAATATGTCTGTTTAGTATTCTTGTGACTCTTGGGCTATACACAGGTCGTGCGGCCAAAGATTGCCACATGCCGCTGCTACGTCGCTAGTGAAGGGGGTCACATAATGACCTGTAAGACACCACGACAAGCAAGTGGAGTTGCAAGAAAATTCAGGGCTAGTTGGACACTTTGCGATTTACTCCTCACAGTCCTAGTACTTTGCATTATGCTGAGATATATCGGCAGTAGGCAGTGATTTTTTGGCTATACGACCCATGTCTCTGCGGACCCCCAGCCTATGAAGACATTGCACAGTATAAGATGCCAGGTCATTATTTTATTATATCCAATATAATCCATTAATCTGGAATCCGCATCCAGTTGTTCAGAAATAAGTAGCAGTTTATTATTATTAGGCCAGGACCATAGGAAATATTCCCAAGCCCCGTCTTACCTATTCACCTCTTCCTGCACGTCGTCATCCACTTCTGCTTCCTGCGATACATGGGTGGTCTGAGTTGGGGGCCTGGGTCATTTTCAGAAAGATAAAAAGCTAAATAATCCCATCACAAATAATAAGATATTTCCATTTAAAATGCAAAATATATTCTCAGGTTCTTCACCTTTGGGGACATTGTGTTTCCTTTACTTAAATTCATGTATTTGGGGCTAAAATTTATTTTTGCAATTGTGTATAATTAAACTTTTTGCACAGTTTGGCCTTTACAGGCAGGGCTGGCGTCAGCACCCGGCGTACCCAGACAAGTGCCGGGGCCCTGGCGAGATGGGGGCCCATTCAGGGCCGGCGTTAGGGGCAGGCAGCTGCTTAGGGCCCCCGCTCCACCAGGGGCCCTCAGCTAGCGGCACATGAGCAGCCGCTATGAGGCCTCTGTGAGGCAGGGGGGCCCGCCTGTCACCAGCCCCAACTCCCCCGCCGCATTGAACTACACCTGACGCTCCCTCTCCCATCATTCCTCACTCTGCCTCTGACACTGCCGCTGTGGGTGCACAATGACGTCATCGCGCACTTGCTGTGTGTCAGGCAGTGCAGCGGCAGCCGCCGAGACCGGAGCAGGGAGCAGCGCCCAGCACGGGCACGTTGAGAAGTGAGGAGTGTTTTGGTTTTTTTTTGTAACTATAACAGTGAGTACTGGACTATGGGGCCATTCTTGGGGGGAGGAGGGCTGTGCTGTATACTACATGTCTGTGCTATATACTACATGGCTGTGTTATATTCTACGTGGGCTGTGCCTGTGCTATATACTATATGGGCTGTTATATCCTACGTGGGCTGTGCTCTATACTGTATGGGCTGTTATATACTACTTGGGCTGTGCTATATACTACATGGCTGTGCTATATACTACATGGATGTGTTATATACTACGTGGCTGTGCCATATACTATATGGGCTGTTATATGCTACGTGGGCTGTGTTGTATACTACATGTCTGTGCTATATACTACATGGCCATGTTATATACTACGTGGGCTTTTTTATATACTATATGGGCTGTTATATGCTACGTGGACTGAGCTGTATACTACATGTCTGTGCTATATACTACATGGCTGTGTTATATACTACGTGGGCTTTGCTATATACTACATGGCTGTTCTATATACTACATGGGCCCTGTTATATACTATGTGGCGGTGCTATATACTATATGGGCAGTTATATGCTACGTGGGCTGTGCTATATACTACATGGCTGTTCTATATACTACATGGGCCGTGTTATATACTACGTGGGCTGTGTTATATAATATGTGGCTGTGCTATATACTATATAGGCTGTTATATGCTACGTGGGCTGTGCTATATACTACATGGCTGTGTTATATCCTACGTGGGCTGTGCTCTATACTATATGGGCTGTTATATACTACATGGCTGTGCTATATACTACATGGCTGTGCTATATACTACATGGATGTGTTATATACTACGTGGGCTTTGCTATATACTACATGGCTGTTCTATATACTACATGGGCCCTGTTATATACTATGTGGCGGTGCTATATACTATATGGGCTGTTATATTCTACGTGGGCTGTGCTATATACTACATGGCTATTCTATATACTACGTGGGCCGTGTTATATACTACGTGGGCTGTGTTATATAATATGTGACTGTGCTATATACTATATAGGCTGTTATATGCTACGTGGGCTGTGCTATGTACTACATGGCTGTGCCATATACTATATGGGCTGTTATATGCTACGTGGACTGAGCTGTATACTACATGTCTGTGCTATATACTACATGGCTGTGTTATATACTACGTGGGCTTTGCTATATACTACATGGCTGTTCTATATACTACATGGGCCCTGTTATATACTATGTGGCGGTGCTATATACTATATGGGCTGTTATATGCTACGTGGGCTGTGCTATATATTACATGGCTGTTCTATATACTACGTGGGCCGTGTTATATACTACATGGGCTGTGTTATATAATATGTGACTGTGCTATATACTATATAGGCTGTTATATGCTACGTGGGCTGTGCTATGTACTACATGGCTGTGTTATATACTACGTGGGCTGTGTTATATGCTACATGGCTGTGTTATATGCGATCATGAATTGTGGTATGTGTTAAAGGGGGGCCCACTGAGACTCTTTCGCCCGGGGCACTCAAAAACCTGGAGCCGGCCCTGTTTACAGGCTCCTGGTTCCCTGCACATTGAACTTTTAAAGGGGCTGTCTGGAACCTTTACATTGATGGCCGATTCTTAGGTCATCAGTGTCTTATAAATAGGGGCGAGACAATCAGCAAACCGGCCAATCAGCTGCTGACGTGAATAGGTGGCGGATGTGCAGTTCCCGGCCACTTTATAGTTAATGGAATTGTGCTGTGCAGCTCCACAACTGAGCACTTCCAGATGCCGCAGGCACTGGCAACATCTGATCGGCACGGGCACGGGGTGTCACTCTACCACCGATCAGATATTGATCATCTATCCTAAGGATAGGCCGTCAATGTAAAACTCCTGGAAAACCCGTTTCAGTGGTCTGTCGTCATAAATCAGCTGAGAAGTCCCCAGAAAAGAAAAAAAATAGATACAAGAGTAACAAACTCCTTCATTAGACCATCAGAAGGAGCTCACTCACTGATAGATTCTCAGATAGCACATTCTGCAGCCAGCAAAAGACAGTGCAACACAGAGGCTGTAGAAGTCAGACGGTGCAAAATATTTTATGAAACCCAATTGCAAAAATCATTGCTGAGCCCAGAATAAATGTATTTCAATAAAACAAAATGAGAAAAAAAACACTTTTATCAGGACAAGCAATACACATTAAAGATCTATCTGTGCATTTACATCACATAACCACTAGATGGTGCTGTGTCAATGCAAATTCTACATAACCTTGTTGTTTCTGGGCTAATAGCTGTAAATGGAGCAGGGGATTATGGGGACAGAAGATCTTTTCAGAGACCTTATATAATAATTCATGTTTTCCTAAAATGTATCTTTGGACTACAGAGTGACGACAACGCAGCACTGGGATGTGACATGCCGTTATGCCGCACTTTGAATGCTTCAAATGTGGCAAATTTGCTGCTTTGGGCACAGAGCAAAACTCGCAAAAATGGAAATCACATATTTTATATATTTCAATTCCTATTTTAAAAGAAAAAAGTAAAAGGGACAAACAAAAAAAAAAAACAAAGAGAAAATTTAAATCTGCAAATCAGTGATGTCAGGGATCCTGTAATGGTGCGAAGTCCAGTCTGATAGTCCTGACCGCGGGGTCAGGTGCCTGTTCTGTGATCTCACCCGACAGCTACGTGACAGTGATACCGCACATAGCTCTGTGCCATCCGCCTGGTTGTGTAATTCACCCTTGTAACTGATTGGTGGCGCGCTGACCTCAGAGACCCCAAAGATCCTCGCAATGAAGGTAGTGCAGCACTAGGACCCCTTTATTGTTTTACTACAGCACGACCATCACTTAAAGAAGCTCTCCTCCTTCCATCAAAGTTTTTATCCTCTTAATATATTTCAGTCATTAGATTACATAGCACTGTGTACGTACAATTGCTCATTTTACCTTTTCTACCCAGATAATTCTTCTCTTTTCTCTGCTTTATGTAGAAACAGGAAGTCTCTTGTCCCTGCATTTATCATTCTCCTCCTTAACTCGTGACCCAGTTGCTCCCTCTTTCCCCCATCAGAGACTTTCTCATTTACTCATGACTCATGCAGGAAAAATTTACCTCCCGTTTCTACATAGAGCTTAGAAGGATTCAGCTAGTCAGTTATTAATCACGTGATGTCACAGACCTAATGGAAAAGAGAAGAATCATCTGGGTAGAAAGGCAAAATGAGCAATTGTAAGTACACAGTGCTGTATAACATGATGACTGCAATATATTAAGAGGATACAAATTTTGATCAGAATAGGAGTGCTTTGTTAATTAAATGAGAATAACCCCATATATTATGGCCCATTACTCCATGAGTACATAAATAATGTCGGAGCCTACCTGCCTTCACTGTCATCCCTAAATGTAAAGAGAATAAAAAGAAATATTGGCATAGCGTCACTCCATGATAGAATAATACATCAATCATCTCCTGATCCAGAGTTAGGCTTTGTGCACACAACGTCTTATTCTCCGCAGAACGCGATGGGTTTTTCCAGCATGAGACAAATCAGGAAACTCTGGAGTTTTATTTTTTTCTGCAGCGTCTTTTTCCTGAACGTTTATTCTTTTGAAAGGTTTTTGACAGATTTTTCAGGCGTTTACAGCCTTAAAACATGTGTGCACATAGCCTTATAGCTTATTGTACTCCAGAGCTGAACTCATAATTCTGTTAGTAAAAATCACAAGGGGGAGGGGGGGGGGGGGGAGTAAATTTGTGAAAAAATTTTGGAACTTTTTAAAAAGTCAAATTAGTCAAAAACATCTGGAGATTGTGAACCCCACTGACAGTGGCGGGAGTGAAAAAAACAAAGAAAACAAACGAGAACAATGAATCTAAACGTTAAAAAAAAGCCAAATAAAAGGAGAATAATGAGCAAATTTTTTTAAAAAAATAGACATATGAAAGTGCGAATGCCATAATGAATCAGGTGCATATATACTTTTATGTGTGCCGTCTGATGGATCCACACAACACATATAACGTGTGGCATAAAAACTGTCATTTTAATCTGTATATTACTGCAGTAATAATAGTAACAGAAGAAAAGGAATAAAGTATAGCATGGTATAATATAAAGTAATAAAATATCAGATCTTACCAGTCTCCAGCTTCTCTTGCAACTAAAAGAAACAAAAGTCTCAGATACTTGTCATTCTAATAGAATTATATAAGAACATATGTCTCCAGTCCGTCTCACCAGTGACAGCTGATGGCCCGCAGCCCATGTCTGCAATGTGGCACCGGATCCCAGAATGACTTCTCTATTCCTGAGCTGGGATTTAACAGATTATTTTCAATGCTGATCTTAAAAAAAAAAAATGGAATTAATATCGGTGATTGCCATAAAGATGATAGGCATGATAGGGACCCTTAGAGGAAACGTTGGCCGTAGACATCGGAAACAAATGGTCATATATTGGCTGGTTACTATTGTCCCATGACAAACTGACGTCTGCGTAAAAAATGGATTGAGTGGGTCTCATTTTCTAAGTATCATGTGAGTGTATTAAAAAAAGATACACTGCTCAAAAAAATACAGGGAACACTTACACAACAGAATATAACTCCAAGTAAGTCAAACTTAAACTGTCCACTTAGGAAGCAACACTGTTTGACAATCAATTTCACATGCTGCTGTGCAAATGGAAGAGACAGTAGATGGAAATTATTGGCAATTATCAAGGCACCTTCAATAAAGGAGTGGTTCTGCAGGTGGGCACCACAGACCACGTCTCAGTACCAATGCTTTCTGGCTGGTGTTTTGGTCACTTTTGAATGTTGGTTGTGCTTTCGCACTCGTGGTAGCATGAGACGGACTCTACGACCCACACAAGTGGCTCAGGTAGTGCAGCTCATCCAGGATGGCACATCAATGCGAGCTGTGGCAAGAAGGTTTGCTGTGTCTGTCAGCGTAGTGTCCAGAGGTTGGAGGCGCTACCAGGAGACAGGCCAGTACACCAGGAGATGTGGAGGGCAACAACCCAGCAGCAGGACCGCTACCTCAGCCTTTGTGCAAGGAGGAGCACTGCCAGAACCCTGCAAAATGACCTCCACCAGGCCACTAATGTGCATGTGTCTGCACAAACTGTTAGAAAACGACTCCATGAGGATGGTCTGAGTGCCCGACGTCAACAGATACGGGTTGTGCTCACAGCCCAACACCATTCCAGATGCTTGGCATTTGCAACAGAACACCAGGATTGGTGCCATGCTCTTCACAAATGAAAGCAGGTTCACACTGAGCACATGTAACAGATCTGGAGATGCCATGGAGAGTGATCTGCTGCCTGCAACATCCTTCAGCATGACCAGTTTGGCAGTGGATCAGTAATGGTGTGGGGTGGCATTTCTTTGGAGGGCCGCACAGCCCTCCATGTGCTCGCCAGAGGTAGCCTGACTGCCATTAGCTACCGAGATAAGATCCTCAGACCCCTTTGTGAGACCATATGCTGGTGCGGTTGGCCCTGGGTTCCTCCTAATGCAGGACAATGCCAGACCTCATGTGGCTGGAGTGTGTCAGCAGTTCCTGCAAGATGAAGGCATTGAAGCTATGGACTGGCCCGCCCGTTCCCCAGACCTGAATCTGATTGAACACATCTTGGACATCATGTCTCGCTCATCCACCAACGTCACGTTGCACCACAGACTGTCCAGGAGTTGGTGGATGCTTTAGTCCAGGTCTGGGAGGAGATCCCTCAGGAGACCATCCGCTGCCTCATCAGGAGCATGCCCAGGCGTTGTAGGGAGGTCATACAGGCACGTGGAGGCCACACACACTACTGAGCATCATTTCCTTGTTTTGAGGCATTTCCACTAAAGAGCAAAACCAGTTTCCTATCTTAAAGGGGTCGTCCACTACTTGGACAACCCTTCCTGAATCCCTATGTCTCCCCTCCCCTCCCCCTGTAAAATAATATAATTTATATTCACCTCCGGTACCAGTGCCATTCCAGTGGTGTCGGGACTGGTTCTCCCTATGCCACAGGATCTCTGAGCTGGCATCACTTTCCTCTCCTACAGATGTAATTGACATCCAGAAGAAGTGAGGGAGCAGCCGCAGCTTTCATTTTCTTGGGATGTCTTGATCTGTGCATAGGAGAGGAGAGTGAGGCCAGCGCGGAGATCGCTTGGTATTGGGAGTACCAGTGCCGACACCTCTGGAATGGCGCTAATAACGGAGGTGAATATAAATATTATTTTACTGGGGGGGAACATAGGGCTTCAGAAAGGATTGTCAGAGTAGTGGAAAACCCCTTTAATAATTGTAATGTGTCCGTGAAAAACGTAAATGCTGCGGGCATGATCCTTATGGGATTAGATTTATTTTTTTTTGGCACCCATGGATATGAATAGGAGAATCTCATCCAAAATACGGATGAGGATTTTTTCACACTGATCAAGGTCATCTGATCAGCCCAATAAAATAACACTGGTCCATAGATGTCAGGTTTTTACATGCACATTATTTGGACAGAAAATACGTACCCCCAGAAACGAGACACTAACGCTATCTCTGTGTGAGAAGAAGAGCCCACCAGTCACATCCTCATCCATCACCTCAGCTGTTTTCCTACAGCCTGAAGCCGCTCATTCAGACGACCATTACTTTTTGAGTCCGAGAAAAACAGACCTTTCTTCAATGCGTGCTGGATCCAATTTTCATCCATTTTTGGTCCGTGTGTCCATTTTTACCAACAGTATGGTATTTTTTATTAAAAAAAAATCCAAACCTTTTCCTACCCATTAAAAACGGTAAAAAAAAACCTAGATCCAGATGACACATGGACGGCATCTACGTGTTTTCTGGGTAGGGTTTTCACGGACCCACTCATCTAAATGGGAGAATTTGATCTGCAAACTGGATTAAAATCAGAGGTCTTTTTTTGTGGACAATGGAACTGAAAAAAAAAAAAAGGACCCTTTGGTGGTCAGTTTATGACTTGGATGTCCAATGTCCATAAAATATCTTCTTTTCATATCTACAATTAAGAGAAATGCCTAAAACCGTTTCCCCATGTCTTCTTTGTAATGGATTCCATGAAAACTCATGCCATACGGATGGGCAGTGGCATCACTAGAGTCCGATGGGCCCGAGTGAAAAATTTGGACCTGGATCCCCTACCTGCATGTTGGTCGGATGTTTGGACTCTTGTGGCGTTCTAAATCCTATAATGACATGCGTATTTTCCTCTCATATAATAATATTGCCCTTCCTAGCTGTTTACTGTAAAAATCTCCCCCGTTGTGGCTCCCATCCTGAAATAATATATCATCCTAGGCCCCTTCCTGGGATAATATCCCCTGTGCTGGGGCACATACTGTAAATATGTACCCCATCCTGGCCCCTTCCTGTAACAATGTCCCCATCCTGAGCCCCTTCCTGGTATAATGTCCCCCATCTTAGGCTCCTTCTTGGTATAATGTCTCTCATGCTGAGCTTCTCCATGGAATACTGTCCCCTGTTCTGGGACACTTACTATAATAATGTACCCCAGCCTGGTCCTTTCCTGTAACAATTCCCCCAATAATGAGCCCCTTTCCTGTATTCTGTCACCCATCCTGGGACTCTTTCTGGTTTAATGACCCCATCCTGGGCCCCTTTCCTGTAAAATGCTCTTCATCCTGGATCCCTTCCTTGTATCCTCGGAGGCACGTTCAGCTGAACTACGCGCCGGCTTCGGCGGCCCACCGCCACCTCTCAGAAGGGCCTCATCGCAGCCGGTCGGTCGCACCCTTGGTGGATGGGGTCCTTATGCATATGGGCAGGCTTTTTGTGTTTTTTTTTAAACCCACACACATCTGAGTTATAAGAAAAAAAAATGGATTTATGTGAAAACTACCACACTGCTGTACATTGAGCCATATGTCGCATATGTACAGCATACAGACCGAAGATACGCTCATGCAAGCTTCACTTTAGAGAGTTTATACCAAGATCACAACATAATGGCAAATCGCTGGGGGTCTGAGCCCAGGATCCCCCCCCCCCCAATAACTACGAGAATATGGTTGCAGAGTCTAGTTTTAATTGAGCAGCAATCAGGTATGTGCACTGCTGGTGATAGGTGCCGACTAGTGATGAGAGAGTATACTCGTTGCTCGGGTTTTCCCGAGTACGCTCAGGTGATCTCCGAGTATTTGCGACTGCTCGGAGATTTAGTTTTCCTTCCCGCAGCTGGATGATTTACGGCTGCTAGACAGCCTGAGTACATGTGGGAATTCCCTGGCAACCCCCACATGTACTCAGGCTGGCTAGCAGCCGTAAATCATGCCGAGCAACGAGTATACTCGCTCATCACTAGTGGTGCCAACAACATGTTATCTTGGTAGAACACAGCTAAAGGTGACAACAGATCTTTGGATTCCATGCTAAAGTATCACTCAAGCGCATTGGAGTTTTATGGTTCCGATCTGTGAATGTCACCAGGACAAAGTGCAGGAATCTGGGCAACAGGTCAGTAATGCTGCAGAGTCAGCCGAGTTTATCAGTGCCGCACTAGGGCAAGGGTCACGAAATCTACACAACTATTACATTTCTCAATTTTGCCCAGCACCAAGTTTTTTTTCCCCTATTTATATTGCTGCACAACTATGACACAGCAGCTCAAGGATCCACAACGTTCGCTTTTAGCATGGGAAGACACAGGTTGCCCACCTCGCCTTCACAATGACATAATATTCCACTCACAGAGAATTACACTTTTAGGCGGAGGTTCAAATGTAAAAAAGAAATAAAAATTCTATATAAATTTATTTTACCTTTTTCCTTATGGTCCCTTTAAAGTAATAAAAAGAGTAAAAAAAATAATACAAGTAGTAATAATATGTATATTTATTAACACAAATGTGAATTGCATACTGGTCCATGGGTAAAGAAACGCAGAAATGAACCATAAATCCTTAAAATACTGCCCCCCTATGGCAAGTTAGCACAGAAAACCTTAGTATTTTATAGCCAGAATTAGAAAAACATTACTGCCCCCCGAAAAAAAAAGCGCCACCCCTATTTCTATTAAGGTGAATAGTTCAGAGCTGTAATACCAAGTACAACCTGTAGACAAGGGCGGTGCTGTTTTTACAGAAAAAAAGCCATATTTTTCTAATTTTGGACCTTTAATCTAATTATTTGTCACTGCCAATGTGCTATAACCTATAGCAACAAAAGCAGAGATCATGCAAATTAAGCATTAAATGGAAAAGCCTAATTTTTGACAATGTAGTATGCGCCTATTAAGCCCTGAATGATGATCTCAAGCTCTTGCTTCTTTGGCATTTTTTCTAATGGGGTAGTAGTGGTAATATTAGGAGGACGTGGTAAAGGGTTTTGGGTGAAATTTCCGCCTATAGCCATGCAGTGCTTATTCTGTAGCAGCAATATCATCCGTCGTGGGCACGGTGTCAAGGCTGACCTGCATATAATGTCATCTGCTTGGAAGGCACAGTGCCCAGACATTAGGGTTTCACTGCAATATTTTGCACGTTCCGACCATAGAAATTGGCTCATACTGTCAGAGTGACATCGTCTTACCGCCCATCACGATAAATAGGGTTACCGAACTTACTTGCATTTTGCTAGGTTATTAATTCATAGTATGGTTTCGGGTCAAGGGGCTCAGCGCATCAGTCCGAATTCAGGCTTTAACTCTGACAGTGCCACTGGGTACCATTTACAACAATAGTGCGGCCGCTGCAGTACCCATTATGTGCAATGCGTCGTTCTAAAGACTCCGCTGCACTGGAAGTAATCTGTATTCAGACACAGTCTTCTGTTCACAAGGAACTAAGCTACTTTCCTAGAAGGTCTACAGATCCCCTGAGAAGCTCAGAGAAATACAGCAATAGAGAGGAGCAGAGTCCGGAGCAGTCCTGAAGGTTTAATCATGCTTCTTATTGTTCTCTGTGGTTTGCAAGGAAGATATAAAGTCCACTATGAGCTTGGCTGATTTTCGTGGTCGCTCCATCACTACTGAATGTCCGCAGTTCTCCAGGATCTCCACTTGGCTTCCGGGGATTGCATTGGCTAAGACTTCAGCTCCGGAAACATCAAGTACCTAAAGGAAGGCAATAAAGAACGTATATATTAATGCCTAATACTTCAGTGAGGCTTAGTTTTAATGTCCATATAAAGATTCTCAAGAAGTGAAATCTTTCTTTCTAAGTCAGAAAGGGGGGTTCCGCTCCCGCAATGATGGACTCAGAAGGTTTAAGTATTCTATAGCTGAGCCATTCACTTTAATGGGCCTCATTTTAAGGGAATCTGTCATCAGGTTTTATGCCTCCCAATCTGGGGTCAACATAAAATATGGGGTGACTTATTGAGCGCCTTTTTATAAATATTACAGTTTTATCTGCTGCCAATTTGGTTCTTAAAACGGACACTCCACGGGCAACATGTATCAGACATTGGCTGTAGGATATGTTTGATCGGAGGGCTTCTTTAAATGCCACAACGTTTTAAAATCAAAATTTCTATACTCTTAATTTACTCCAATTATATTATACAGCACTATGTTCTTACAATTGCTCATTTTGCCTTTCTACCCAGATAATTCTCCTCCATGTAGAAACAGGAAGTCTTTTTCCCGCCCTGCAGGAGTCATCCCCTTCTTCACCTCCTGACCCAACTTCTCCCTCCTCCCAGGGACTTTTGCAGTGATGACTCATGCAGGGAAATTTGACCTCCTGTTTCTACATAAAGTTTAGAAGGATTCAGCCAGTCTGTTTTAAATCATGTGAAGTCATAGACCTAATGGAAAAAAGAAGAATTATCTGGGTAGAAAGGCAAAATAAGCAATTGTAAGTACAATGATTGACAGGTCTCTGCCTGCATGCATGTACAGGGAAAGAGCTGTCAATCCCGGTCAAATACAAATATATTCGTTTCTATCAATTACTGTATCTTCCCATTTCCTTTTTTTGGAGAACATATCCAGTACTTAGAGGGGGAAATCGCCACACGGTTCTCTGATCATTCTCGGCATGGATTAGTGGTAATAAATGGTTAAAAACACACCAAAGTTTGAGAAGAAATATCTGCTTTGCTTGACTTTTAATAAATTGATCCTAAAAATATCATTAGTGTTTTTTTTCAATACTCATCATACAAAATATAAAGATTCCACGTACCTGGTCCTGTCTGCCCCATATTATTTGGGTAGGAGCGGTGATTTTGTGCATGCTCTCATGTAGAGTGTGACGTGATTTCTCTTCTACCATATCTAAAAATACTAAACAAAGAAGTTAATTACCATTTGCCGGATAAAACAGGAAACTTTATTCAACCATTAACAAAAATCATAGCAAAAAAACAAAACAATCATATCTGCGAAAGGGGTCTCAAATGACGTTTCTTTAGGGTGTCCATATTTTTAAAAAAAGGGCTTCTCTGTTGAAGACAATGCCTTTTAAAAGAAAAATTGACATGGTTGGCAAACTTGGTTTTCAGAAAGTCAAAAGTTACGGTCGGCAATGATTGAGGTATTTCATTTGCTGATGTTTTGGTGTAGAATATGCATAAAGAGTTAATACTAAAATAAAAGTATGGTATATTCTTTTTTACAGTTAGAGACCATTTTGATTCATTGCCAAACAGTCATCTATTATTAATGCGATCGTTATACCAATCTGTAATCAAATGCCCATTCATTTCTATCCGTGTTCATTCATTAGTAATAGGGAGGTTTCTACGCTGCAGAATGTTATCATATGCGTTTGTTATAACTTACATTTTCTATAAAAATCATTGTGAGGGATGCGAACATCAACAAGTCCCTGTAAGACCTAAAAAATAAAGACAGACATTATTAGGATTAGATATAAAATACAGCTTGGTAGCCTATTATTGGCCGCCAGGCCTCGACCAATCAGAGACCGGCACAGCATCGACGTAGAAATCCCGCGTCGCTGATTGGTCGAGGCAACCTTTATGACATCATCGTCGCCATGGCAACCATTATGACATCTACGTCGATGCTGTGCCCGTCGCTGAATCAGAAACGTGAGATGTCTACGTCCTTTATGACATCATCGTCGCTGTGCCCGTTGCTGATTGGTCGAGGCCTCCAGGCCTCGACCAATCAGAGACGTGGGATTTCCAGGACAGACAGACAGACAGAAACAGACAGACAGACAGACGGAAAAACCCTTAGGCAATTATATATTACACTAGATTGTGGCCCGATTCTAACGCATCGGGTATTCTAGAATATGCATGTCCCCGTAGTATATGGACAATGATGATTCCAGAATTCACGGCACACTGTGCCCATCGCTGATTGGTCGAGGCAACCTTTATGACATCATCGTCGCCATGGCAACCATTATGACATCTACGTCGATACTGTGCCCGTCGCTGAATCAGAAACGTGAGATGTCTATGTCCTTTATGACATCATCATCGCTGTGCCCGTTGCTGATTGGTCGAGGCCTGGCGGCCTCGACCAATCAGACGCGGGATTTCTACGTCCTTTATGACATCATCGTCGCTGTGCCCATTGCTGATTGGTCGAGGCCTGGCGGCCTCGACCAATCAGAGACGCGGGATTTCTACGTCGATGCTGTGCCGCTCTCTGATTGGTCGAGGCCTGGCGGCCTCGACCAATCAGAGCCGGGATTTCCAGGACAGACAGAAAGACAGACAGACGGAAAAACCCTTAGGCAATTATATATATAGATATATATATATACATATACACACATACACAGTACAGACCAAAAGTCTGACTATGAAAATTGTACATTCACACTGAAGGCATCAAAACTATGAATCAACACATGTGGAATTATATACTTAACAAAAAAGTGTGAAACAACTGAAATTATGTCTTATATTTTAGGTTCTTCAAAGTAGCCACCTTTTGCTTTGATGACTGCTTTGCACACTCTTGGCATTCTCTTGATGAGCTTCAAGAGGTAGTCACCGGGAATGGTCTTCCAACAATCTTGAAGGAGTTCCCAGAGATGCTTAGCACTTGTTGGACCTTTTGCCTTCACTTTGCGGTCCAGCTCACCCCAAACCATCTCGATTGGGTTCAGGTCTGGTGACACTGGAGGCCAGGTCATCTGGCGTAGCACCCCATCACTCTACTTCTTGGTCAAATAGCCCTTACACAGCCTGGAGGTGTGTTTGGGGTCATTGTCCTGTTGAAAACTAAATGATGGTCCAACTAAACGCAAACCGGATGGAATAGCATGCCGCTGCAAGATGCTGTGGTAGCTGTTGTGAATTCTGTTGTCAAGCTCCCTCCTGTGGTCATGAATGGTACTTCGGCTGGTTCTGTCCATGGGCTTCCTCTGGTGGTTGTGAGTGGAGCTGCTGCTTCTGAGTTTCCTTCCACAGGTGACGAGGTTAATTCGTTAGCTGGCTGCTCTATTTAACTCCACTTAGACCATTGCTCCATGCCACCTGTCAATGTTCCAGTATTGGTCTTGTTCTCTCCTGGATCGTTCTTGTGACCTGTCTTCCCAGCAGAAGCTAAGTTCCTGCTTGCTTTTCTCTGGTTTGCTATTTTTCTGTCCAGCTTGCTATTTTGATTTTGTCTTGCTTGCTGGAAGCTCTGGGACCCAGAGGGAGCGACTCCGCACCGTGAGTCGGTGCGGAGGGTCTTTTTGCGCCCTCTGCGTGGTCTTTTTGTAGTTTTTTGTGCTGACCGCAAAGTTACCTTTCCTATCCTCTGTCTGTTCAGTAAGTCGGGCCTCACTTTGCTAATTCTATTTCATCTCGGTGTTTGTAATTTTCATCTTTACTCACAGTCATTATATGTGGGGGGCTGCCTTTTCCTTTGGGGAATTTCTCTGAGGCAAGGTAGGCTTTATTTTTCTATCTCTAGGGCTAGCTAGTTTCTTAGGCTGTGTCGAGTTGCATAGGGAGCGTTAGGAGCAATCCACGGCTATTTCTAGTGTGTGTGATAGGATTAGGGATTGCGGTCAGCAGAGTTCCCACGTCTCAGAGCTCGTCCTATATTATTAGTAACTATCAGGTAATTCCGTGTGCTCTTTACCACCAGGTCCATTATTGTCCTTACCACCAGGTCATAACAGGTAGCCATGCTGGTTCAGTATGCCTTCAATTTTGAATAAATCCCCAATAGTGTCACCAGCAAAGCACCCGCACACCATCACACCTCCTCCTCCATGCTTCACGGTGGGATCCAGGCATGTAGAGTCCATCCGTTCACCTTTTCTGCATGGCACAAATACACGGTGGTTGGAACCAAAGATCTCAAATTTGGACTCATCAGACCAAAGCACAGATTTCCACTGGTCTAATGTCCATTCCTTGTGTTCTTTAGCCCAAACAAGTCTCTTCTGCTTGTTGCCTGTTTTTTGCAGTGGTTTCCTAGCAGCTATTTTACCATGAAGGCCTGCTGCACAAAGTCTCCTCTTAACAGTTGTTGTAGAGATGTGTCTGCTGCTGGAACTCTTGTCTGGCATTGACCTGGTCTCTAATCTGAGCTGCGGTTAACCTGCGATTTCTGAGGCTGGTGACTCGGATAATCTTATCCTCAGAAGCAGAGGTGACTCTTGGTCTTTCTTTGCTCCTTTCCTGGGGCGGTCCTCATGTGAGCCAGTTTCTTTGTAGAGCTTGATGGTTTTTGCCACTGCACTTGGGGACACTTTCAAAGTTTGCCCAATTTTTCGGACTGACTGACCTTCATTTCTTAAAGTAATGATGGCCACTTGTTTTTCTTTACTTAGCTGCTTTTTTCTTGCCTTAATACAAATTCTAACAGTCTATTCAGTAGGACTATCAGCTGTGTATCCACCAGACTTCTGCACAACACAACTGATGGTCCCAACACCATTTATAACACAAGAAATCCCACTTATTAAACCTGACAGGGCACACCTGTGAAGTGAAAACCATTGCTGGTGACTACCTCTTGAAGCTCATCAAGAGAATGCCAAGAGTGTGCAAAGCAGTCATCAAAGCAAAAGGTGGCTACTTTGAAGAACCTAGAATATAAGACATAATTTCAGTTGTTTCACACTTTTTTGTTAAGTATATAATTCCGCATGTGTTAATTCATCGTTTTGATGCCTTCAGTGTGAATGTACAATTTTCATAATCATGAAAATACAGAAAAATCTTTAAATGAAAAGGTGTGTCCAAACTTTTGGTCAGAAAAAAAAAAAAAAAAAAATTATATATATATATATATATATTATAATATACACACACCCCAAAACTGCCACTTTTCATGGCTACACCTAAGATTAAAATCAAAGCCACGGAAAAGGGGAATTAAAATCCCCCCCAAAAGTCAATAATGTACACAGCACAATACTGATGTGACAACCATTCATAACCTACCAATCCATTTTGGCGGTGATTGCTTGGTGGATTAGTTCTAATACTTGGCCAGGCAAATACTGTTGCCCTTTATTGCTGCGTAAATTCGTGATTTTTATTTTTATTTTTTTTTTTGGGGGGGGGGGGGGGGGGTTTGGGGAATTCAATTCCTATTTTTGTGGTTTTGCTTTTAATTTTAGTGTAAGGACTTGAAAGTATGAGGATCCTTGATGTGGGTTGCGGCTTTCGTATTTTGGCCAAAATATCAGCTAATGTCTCATTTTTTGCACATGTTTATTGAGGGTGCAGCCAAGTCCATCAATGCCGAGCTTGTAAATTGGTGTCTCTGTCCTCGTGGGTTGCACTTATAGTGCTGGGCAGTCCGCCTGATCTAATAGTATGGGGGCACTAATGGGCTGTAATTCAGACACTGCACTACTTGTGTGTGACCAGCGCCCTATACAAGCCTTTTTTTGTGTGCAATTTCAATACTAAGCAATCACCACCTCCATGAACTGGTAGGTTGTGAGTGGTTGTCTCAGCGCCTTGTACCCGTGTGGCCGCCATCTTTATAATATGGGTTTGCTGCACCCTGATAGCTTTAGTTCTGACACCTGAGCAGGCAAATACTGTTGCCTTTATGGCAGTGTAAAATCATTGCTACACCTCCCTTAAAGAAAAAAAAAACAAAAAAACACTCGATCATGAAAGGATCACATAATTAAACAAAACACTTTTTTTCTGCTACAGTATTTTGTGGCATGGAGGGAGAAAAAAAACAAAAAAAAAAAAAAAACACGCTTTGGCAGACGTAAAGGATGTTCTGAAATGAACATGCCCTTTAAATATTATATGTATCAAAAGAAGTAGAATGGCACCAGGTGTTTTGCGCCTGCGCGCTTCAGACCTGGACCCGTTGAAGCGCGCAGGCGCGAAACGGCCGTCGTCCTCTTGCCTCCTCCTGCACCTCTCTCCTTACCAAGCCGCCTCTCCACTATATGTCTGTGAGTGTATGCTCTGAATAAAGGACATTTTCATACAGCAACATCGGGTGAGTGCCACTTCATTCTTCTTCATTTTTGGCTTTAAATATTATACTTACCAGTTTAATGTCACAGATGCATTTTTGTAATACAGTATGTGGATTTAATCGGTGACGTCAAGTTACACAAGGGAGCCGGTTAGTAGGGCAGAGGAGTCGCGGCCGCAGAGGATTGTGTGCCAAACCTACTATTAAGCGCCATCTGTGCCCTGCTCTGTAGAGAGCCGTTCTTGTACCGTGTCATATACAAAAGCAGCTAAAACACATTATCAGACTTGGAGGCCGTGCTCAGATTTCTAACGCAGCAGTAGAGCTGGAACACATGTTCGAGAGAAACTTAACCCAAAAACAGAAATCTTAGTTGCAACCAATATGGCCGACACTTTGGTTCCAGCTGTTTGGCCAATTAACTTTTTTTTTATGCTGTATTCCTACAGGATTGTACAAACGCTGGCTAGCTGCTATGGTAGCCATTGTCCTTTATGATACAATGGGCCTAATTTATGAGAAACCATGATAACAGTTCCTGTTACCCATAGCAACCAATCAAAGATCAGCTTTCATTTCGTTGCTCTAGAAAAATGAAATCTGCACTATGATTGGTTGTAACGTAAAGTTTTTGCCAATTTATTATACTATAGAGTCATGTAGGATACATATATATATATATATATATATATATATATATATATATATATATATATATATATATATATATATATATATATATATATATATATATACATACACATACACACACACACACACACTGATTCTGACCTGCTGCGGGATCTTGAATCGGACGTATGAACAAAGCTTCAGCATTTGCTCCATTTCTTCTGCAGTTGACGGAATGAGGGGAATTTTTTCATCATTGCCAGATTCCTTTATATCTTGCAGCTGTTTTAGAAATTTACTATCTGTAGGATACTGCAAACCTAGTTATGGGGGAAAAAAAACCCAGGATAAAGCAATCAATTTGACGCTGAAAATTGTAAGTCAGAATTATGCATCACAGTTTAGTAAACACTTTAAAATGGGTTAAACAGATTCTTCTAAAAATTAATGAAATATATATATATATATATATATATATGTATGTACATATATATATATATATATATATATATATATATATATATATATATATACACATATACTGTATATATATATTTCATTAAATTTAAAAAGAATCTGTTTAACCCATTTTCCAGTCTTCGGGGGACATGCCGTAAATGCAGTTATAGGTTTCAGCATTGGGATCTGCACCCATGTGGAAAGAGGAGGCCCCCAACCACCTCTTTCCCCATGTGAAAAGAGGGGGTTCCCAACCTACAGCACCCATATGGAAAAAGGGGGTCCCTAACCCATCTGGTAAGGCTGCTGTCTCATCCAAAAAGTAGATAGGCGGTAGCAAATGCGCTTGTCTCGACAGTCACTGCTATAGAAGGGAAAAGGAGGAGTCGTAATTCTGTTCGCTGAATAGGTCTGAGGGTACCTTAGATTTATGCTATATCAAAAAGTAAGCCAAAAAGGTTTGATATCTACAGTCATTGATTTCCAGTCAACAAAAGCGCGAAGTGCGCAAAGAATTCTAGAGTGGGAATTTGTCAATGGACCCTCAATCATCCAATAGTAGAGGGTTCTAGATGTTGGACCTGGCATTCCCATCCAGAATGTAAAACTGGCCATAAATTCACACAGTGAAAGCTGTATAACCACCTTTTGGGTGCCATGGTACCTACATATTCCACCCTCTGTAGTAACGCATGCCACAACGTGCATCTGTGTGGCCCAAGCTAACACAACAACGTTCCAAACTAATATTCATAGCCGACTGTTCCCATCTTGGAGGCGCATACTGTCGATACATTGGTTCCACCTGCGCCATTCCCAAAAAGACATATGGTATATGCCAAATGTTAGTGCCTGAACACTAACAGGATCAACACCGTAGTGTCGACTACATAAAACACGTCAACTTTCCAAATCCTAAAAATAAAAAAAAGTTTTACAAAAAGTATCCTATACCCAACTGTGGAGAATCTATTAGACCCAAAAACACGATGCTTGTGTGAACAAAGTATAGAACCGACCCATCAGTATGGATTTACAATATATAGTCCATGCATTTACCTGCAGGGCAAATAAGACTCAGGCTGGAGATGTCAGATGGATATTGGGAAGCATACACCCCAGCAACGCATCCCCCCATGGATGTACCGACAAGATGGAAAGGCTTTCTATTCAAATGTATGCTTTCAACGAACTGTAAAATTAAAGAAAGATGACATTTCAGATTTTCATTTCAAGAGTAGTTGTCGTTTTAATTTGTATTTCATAAAACCAATAGCACACAAGAAAATAGGAAACTTTGTAAATGGTCTTATGGGACAAATTGGGTTCTTCCTCTGCCAGGGCCGAATAACGCACCACTCCAGTGTTTTGTTTGTTTGTTTTTTTATTGCAGCGCTGAATTGGGAAAATTAATCTAAATTCACTCCTCTGGTATTATACTTACCAGCCGCTGTCTTCATCTTTTAACCGGCGCCGCTCTGGTTGATCTTCTGCAGGTTGTGACCTGCCGGATTACTCCAGTGTTTGGTGGGCGACCCGGAAGTCACAACTCACTGTAAGTCTATGAGATCCCAAACGAGACCTTCCATTGAGCGCTTGTGATCATTACCTCTGAACTTTGGCGAGTAAGAAGTTGACGTCACGAGATGAAGAGCTAAAGATGGCAGCTGGTGAGTATAAGACTAACGTCAGGGAACTTAGATTGGTTGCATCACTGCAGAGAAAGAATGAACACTGGAGTGGTGCATTAGTTCTCATTTAACTGGTAAAATCTGTATTCACCGAGATTCTAAGAAGGAGCAGGTATGGGCAGAACCTCTCCCCTTTCCAATTAAAATGAAATGTTAACAGTACTAACTGTGGCTATATCAACAATGTAAAAAATTGATACACCCTTAGGCTGGTTTCACATTTGCGTTTAAATCCGCAGCGTTTAAAACGCATCCGCAAGTGGTGGAAAAAACGCATGTAAACGCGTACAAACGCTGCGTTTTATAGACGCGTTTACATGCGTTTTTTCTTGCGTTTGCGCTTTTGGTACGCATGATGAGAAATTTCACAAGCTGGTTTTTGTTCATTCTGCTTCACAAAAATCGGAATAAAAAGCAATCAAAAATGTCACGTGCCCGAAAATGTTACCAACAAAAATGTCAACTCGTCCTGCAAAAAAACAAGACCTCACATGACTCTGTGGACCAAAATATGGAAAAATTGTAGCTCTCAAAATGTGGTAACGCAAAAAATATTTTTTGGAATAAAAAGCGTCTTTCAGTGTGTGACAGCTGCCAATCATAAAAATCCACTAGAAAACCCCTTATAAATAGAAATCAAACCCCCTTCATCAACTCCTTAGTTATGGAAAAATCAAAAAAAAATTAAAAAAAAAATGTATTTATTTCCATTTTCCCATTAGAGTTCGGGCTAGGGCTAGGGCTAGGGTTAGGGCTAGGGCTAGGGTTAGGGTTAGGGCTAGGGTTTGGATCCTTTCATCACCTTGATGGTGGGGGGTGGCTTATCAGTGTCTAGACTTGTTTTTCTCTATTGAAACGCATGCGTTCAAAAATGCAACCAAACGCATGTGCTTAAAAACGCGGCAAAAAAACGCCTCTAGAAATTACTACATGTTGCATTTCCGCGCCAAGACGCAAGCATGCGTCGTCAAACGCGGCCAAACGCATACAAAAAAAAAAAACACATGCGTTTTTAATGTTAAATATAGGAAAACACGACGCATGGGTTTATGGGAAAACACGACGCAGCAGCAAAAAACGCAAATGTGAAACCAGCCCAAGATCAAAATGTATGCCAAGCACCTCTTCTTCAATCTTTACAGTAAAAGTTAAAAAAATTTTGGTTTATTCCCCGTGTATTAGAAAGTTAAAAAAAAACAAAACACCAGGGTTACTTACTGGTAACAGGTTTTTCCGGAACCCATGACGGCACACCTGAGAGAGGGGATCCGCCCAGCCAGGACAGGAAACCCTACTGAAAATAAAAGGGCGGTACCTCTCCCTCGCTTCAGTTGGTTTTCAGAGCATGAGAGGCCCCCCTGGTTAGTACACATGGCAATCCAACACCACATCATATTAACTAAAAAAGCACCCAAAACAATAGTGCACACCGAAAAGGTGATAAAGGGGGGGGAATATACAGGTGCTGTCATGGGTTCCGGAAAAACCTGTTACCAGTAAGTAACCCTGGTGTTTTCCCTTCCCCCATGACGGCACACCTGAGAGACTTTGTAGAATGAAACCTTAGGGAGGGACCACCGCTTGGAGTACCCTTCTACCAAAGGTTAGGTCAGCAGAGGAGGAAAGGTCTAGCCGGTAGTGCTTGAAAAAAGTTGAGGGTGAGGACCAGGTAGCAGCCTTGCAAATTTGATCAATTGATACCTCAGCCTTTTCCGCCCAGGAGGTAGCCATGGCTCTGGTAGAGTGAGCCTTGATGCCTTCAGGAACCGGAGTGCCACCCGCAGAGTAGGATAAACTAATGGCCTCCCTAATCCATCTAGCAATAGTACTTTTAGCTACCCCACACCCTCTTTTGCTACCCTGAAAGGCTATGAATAGGGTTTGGTCTTTCCTCCACTGACTAGTCATAGATATGTACTGTAACATAGATCTTCTCACATCTAGCATGTGGAACTTTTGTTCCCCTGGATTTTTGGGATTACTACAGAAAGAAGGTAAGGTAATCTCTTGAGTCCTATGGAACTTTTGAACCACCTTGGGGAGATAAGCCGGGTCTGGTCTTAGAACGATCCTGTCATCAAAAACCTGAGTATAAGGAGGGGATATTGACAGGGCTTGCAAATCACTTACCCTACGTGCCGATGTTAGGGCTACTAGAAGAACTGTTTTAAGGGTAAGTAACTTAGGTGATAACTCCTGTAAGGGCTCGAAAGGGTGTTTAGTTAGAGCTTCTAAGACCAAATTTAGATCCCAAGGAGGGATTTTTGGGATAACGACCGGCCGAGATCTACTGCAAGATTTTATGAATCGTGAGACCCATCTATTTGAGGCAAGATTACAGTTATACAGGGCCCCCAAGGCTGAAACCTGAACTTTAAGGGTGCTGGTTGCTAACCCAAGATGTAATCCTGCTTGCAGAAATTCTAGGATAGGACCCACTGGAGCCACCTCCCCCAATGGTTCACCCAGGAAGTCAAGAAATTTTTTCCATGTCCTACCATAGATTCTAGAAGTTATGGGTTTTCTGCTTTTCAACAGGGTGGAGATTAAACCTGGTGAGAATCCATGGCGACTTAGTAACGCCCTCTCAAATTCCAGGCTGCCAGATGGAAGCCCTTCACCTGAGAGTGGGTTACTGGGCCCTGGGTTAGTAGGTCCGGAATTTCTGGCAAAATCCATGGATCTGTTACCGACATCTGTCTTAGAAGGGAGAACCATGGTCTCCTTGGCCAAAATGGAGCTATGAGGATAATCCTCGCCTGATCCTCTCTGATCTTCCGGATCACAGCTGGGATCATCACTATCGGGGGGGAATGCGTAGGCCAGAGAAAACTTCCAAGGTATTAGTAGGGCATCTACTGCGAAGGGATGTTCTCTTGGATTCAAGGAGCAGAATTTTCTGACTTTTTTGTTGTGAGAATTGGCAAACAAGTCTATTTCTGGTGAGCCCCAGGCTTGGACTATTTGTTGAAATATCTGGGGGTTTAAGGACCATTCCCCCTGTCTTAAGCCTCTGCGACTCAGGAAGTCTGCCTGAGTGTTTTCTATGCCCCTGATGTGTAGTGCCAACAGAGAT
Source organism: Ranitomeya imitator (assembly GCF_032444005.1). Lineage (NCBI taxonomy): Eukaryota > Metazoa > Chordata > Amphibia > Anura > Dendrobatidae > Ranitomeya > Ranitomeya imitator. The sequence goes on from NC_091289.1 coordinate 30,324,617, forward strand.
AACAGGTGTTGTTCCGCCAGTTGGAAGAGGAGTTTTGACGCATTCATGAGGCCTTTGGACCTCGTTCCCCCCTGATGATTGACATACGCCACCACTGCTCGATTGTCTGTTAGGATTCAAGTATGGCGACCCTGGAGTAAAGGGAGAAAATGTCTTAGGGCTTTCTCCACTGCCCATAGCTCTTTTTCGTTTGATCCATAGTTTTTTTCTCGTATGGACCAGGTACCTTGTACAGAGTGAGATCTCAGATGAGCTCCCCAACCTGTACCGCTTGCGTCGGTCGTGATGATGTCTATGACCGGATTTTTCCACCGGACCCCCTTTGTCAGGTGGTGTTCTACAGTCCACCAAGCTAGGGAATCCCTTACGCTCAGGGAGAGACATAGATTTCCTTCTAAATGCCCTCTTAACAGTCTTTGAGCTGAGAGAACTTCCCACTGTAGTTGTCTTAGGTGGAATTGTGCCCATTCTACTGCCGGTATACACGATGTTAACGAGCCTAGAAGGGACATCGCCTTTCTGAGAGTCATTGCGGGTTGACGTATTGCTGTACTGGTCAGGTTTATTATCTTGTCCACTTTGTTTTGTGGAAGGAGGCAGAGCTGACGCTCGGAGTCCAGTATTAACCCCAGGAAGGACTGTATTTTTACTGGCAGTAGTCTGGATTTGAGGATGTTTATTATCCAACCCAGCTCCATTAGAGTTGATGTTACCACTGATATTTGATGAGTGCAGTGGGACTCTGACCTCCCTATTACCAGGAAATCGTCCAGATATGGGACAATTACTACATCCCGGGACCGGAGGTATGACATCACTTCCACCATCACTTTGGTGAAAACTCTGGGGGCTGTAGACAGGCCGAATGGAAGAGCTGTATATTGAAAATGCTTTACCTGATTTTGAATATAGAGAGCTACCCTCAAGTATTTCCGATATTCCTGATGTATTGGTATATGGTAGTAAGCATCCTTTAAGTCTATTACTGCCATGAAGCAGTGTTGGAAGAGAAGTTTTATGGTCGTGTTTATAGACTCCATCTTGAAAGTGTAGTTCTCTATGGATTGGTTGAGCTTCCTTAGATTTATAATAGTTCTCCAAGAACCATCCGGTTTTTGGATCAAGAAGAGGGGGGAGTAAAACCCCTCTCCTTCCTCCTGAACCGGGACTTCCTGAAGAACCTTTTTGTGGACAAGTCCCAAGATCTCGGTTTCTAGGGCAGATTGTTCCTGCTGAGACTTCCGTCGGGGAGTTATTATGAAGTTTCGTCTGGGAGGACAGACGAATTTTATTTTTAGGCCGTCTCTGATGATGTTCATGACCCAGATACTGGGGGAGATATTTACCCAGGCCGGAAAGAAGAGGGAGAGTCTTCCTCCCACTTCTGGCGTAATGTCATTGGGGGGATTTTTTTGCCGATGTGGGAGGGGCCTTTAAACATATAGCCCGATCCTCTTTTATCTCTAAAATCCCAATTTTTCCTCTCCCCTGGGGGGCGACCTCTATTATATCTTCTCCTCCGAAAAAAAGGTTTTTTAGGATCTTTAGGGATGTTGGGAAAACCTTTCTTTTTATCTCCTGCATGTTCCAGGATGTCTTCAAGTTTTTTCCCGTAGAGAAGTTGGCCGTCACATGGAATAGAACACAGTTTGTGTTTAGATGGCAAATCCCCCGGGCAGCCTTTGAGCCAGAGGGCTCTTCTTGCCGCGTTGGACAAACCCGCGGCTCTAGCTGTTAGTCTTGCGGAATCCGCAGAAGAGTCTGCCAAAAAAGCTGCTGTTCCTTGTAGCAAAGAAATATTTGCAAGGATGTCAGTTCTGGGTACTTTGTTTTTCAGCTGATCTTCTACCTGATGTAGCCAGACCATTAGGGCACGGGCCGTACATGTTCCCGCAATCGCCGGCTTAAGGCCCCCCGCTGAGGCTTCCCAGATGTGTCTCAGGAAACTATCTGCTTTCTTATCAAGCGGGTCTTTGAGAACACCAGAGTCCTCTAACGGAAGGGATGATCTTTTTAAACATTTGGCTACTGCCCCGTCAATCTTAGGGATTTTTTCCCAGGACTCAGAGTCTTTATCCTCAAAAGGATATCTCCTTTTGGATGAAGAGGGCAAGGAACCCATTTTTTCGGGCTTTTTCCACTCTTTGTCAATTAATGCTTTTATTTTTGCACTAACCGGAAACGTGCGTTTCCTTTTTTCTTCTAGGCCACCAAACATGACATCTTCTAGTGACCTAGGTGACTTCTCCTCTTTAAGCCCCATTGCAGACCTAACTGCTTTGACCAGTTTATCTACGTCCTCAGTTGGGAAACATGGACGACCTCCTGAATCACTGTCCGAGGAGGAATCTGAAGACTGGACAGAGGCCGAGGAGGTAGAGGGAGACCGGGATGTTTTATGACTCCCCTGTCTCTGAGAGGCATCTGAGTCTGTGGACGCCTTACGGCTTCTCCTTCTTGGTTCGCTAAGGGCCAATTTTAAGGAGTCTTTTATTTCAGCCTGTATTATGGCTTTTAGGCTAGTGGCAAAATTAGGGGTCTCTTGTATGGTTTTAGTAATGCAGTCAGCACAGAGATCCTTCTGCCACTGAACTGCAAGCGGGTTTCTACAAAGGGCACACTCTCGGTTCTTTGTTTTACCAACCGCTTTCCTGGACCCCTAGTGATCAAAACAGACAAAAATGGACCCTGTTACCATAAGGGTGACATTCACGTAGATCACTCACCACTACCGACAATCAAGGGTACCGATTTTGGAGGCTGGACAGATGCACGTGAAGCGTCCCTCCTGGACGCCGACGAATCCTGCCGGACAGAACGACTGCTGTTCCTACCACTTGAGCGGCTGCTCTTGGTATGCTGGTGGCTCGGCAAGGCATCTGGTGAGAGCTCCATTTGCTGCTGCTGCTGCTGCTGTGAAGGCGGCTGCTGCTGCTGCTCCTGTTGTCCTACTTCCATGGTGAAGTTTATGGACATGAGCGCGTCTTCTGTGGTCTAACCCCCTTTTATGGGGGGGACCACTGCACTCCCCGCCTCCTTCGGTGCCCAAATTAACCCCCTCCCACTCTCTGCCGTGCCGCCGGAGTTCCCTTTCACCGGCCGGCGTTCTCATCATGGGCGCCGCCATCTTGGATCCGGCGCCCGCCCCCGACGTCACGCGGGCACGCCCATTCCCAGCGTGCCTTGTGCGTGACGTCAGACGAGCGACCCGGAAGCGGCCACCGCACCTGGACGCCGGCAGAGAGGGGAGGGCGGCGTGGCAGCCATGGAAGGGAACACAGCCCTCTGACCATGCTGCTCAACGCCCGCTCGGACGCAGAGACCCGGGGGACCTGCGGACGGCGCTTCCAGACTCCCGAACCCGACGCACAGGCGCTGCCTGATTCTTCCACGCCGGGACGGGACCTGGGTAAGTGAACCGCCGTGTTCAGTAAGAGGGTCCCTGTCAGGACAGGAAACCCAACTGAAGCGAGGGAGAGGTACCGCCCTTTTATTTTCAGTAGGGTTTCCTGTCCTGGCTGGGCGGATCCCCTCTCTCAGGTGTGCCGTCATGGGGGAAGGGAAAAAACTAATACATGGGGAATAAATCAGTGGGTTTTTTTTGTTTTGTTTTTTTCAAACTCTTTTGATTTGCTTTTCTCATGTATGCTGATTTATTTGACTGTACTTACTGGGGAACACATGTTACGTAATAACGAGGACTCTATATCGGACTTTCAATAGGGATTATTATATTTTTAAGTCATTGTGATTTTGTCTTAGCTTTTTGATTCCTTCTATTAAGTGAAAAGATGAAGCAGATGGAATTTAATCATCTTATTCGCGGCATGACAGGGAAGATTGTAATCTCGAAAGAATTAGAGAGCAGTGGCATATCTCCGAAACGAGAGTGTGACATGTGTTTATCCGCAAGTGCAATCTATCAAAGTGCTATTAATGTGATTGGATCTAGGCTTTCCCTTTTGCATTTACATTTGTAAGTTATGTTCTACAACACTTTTGCGTGGTTGGCCGGTATCTGTCAAGGTTGACCAAAGCTTATGGGGGGGGATTCTTTATTATATAAGGCACGTACCTGGTGTATTCTTTTCACCTGACCACTGAATGAGTAGTCATCTAAAGCCGAGCGTGTGGTTCCCTCATGACCGGGCATATCCACGCAAACTAGGTGTAGGTTTTTTGGAAGGAACTGTGGGATAAGAAGAAAAATTTATGGAGTAAAATCTAAAATTAAAAATTTAGAAAACATGTAGCATAACAGCTCTACTGTATTTCGTGTCTCATATCTGGGCTTATCCATGAAAACAATTACCAACATCAATGAGAGAATCTGACAATCTCAAGCGTACGGTGGCTTGTCAAATATCTCTTGATAAAGAGGGATCGGACATGTTGGTTTTGAACATGCCTAATCCTTTGCTCCCAATAAGCTGCTACTCTAAGAAAGAGCCAAGTATCTTTCCGAGAGAGCGTTTCCTTGACTCCCATGGGCTACAATGGAGAATGATGGTGTCCAAAGTGACCCCTTCCTTTAGAAACCCTACGGTTGACCAGTGAGACAAAGTATACACGAAAAAAAAAAAGTTACTCACCTTGGCAATGGCTAGCCACATATCCTTGTGAGCAGAGAATCCGTGTAGCATGAGGATCGATGGCTTTGGCCCTGGTCGTCCTCGGGACGTGTAACAAAATTTGTAGTTCCCATAGCTGACATACTTGACCTGCATCCCCAACGCTCTGCGCCAGTACCTGCAACATATCCAAATGGATTTTTAGCCTCTCTTTATGGAAAGGCCCAGAACAGGCTTTTTAAAAGCCATTGGTTTTTGGAGAAAGAAGGTATAGCACACATAAAATTCCCATAGTGTCCACATAACGCTGGTATATTGTGCCTACGTAAAGTTTTCATACAAAATGAAAAATGTGAATATCCACCACTGAACTAATTACCAATATGCAAGAAGCTCCCATTATCACTTTTATGGTGGCTAATGGTAGTCGGAATGTCATCGCTTCAATGTCTTCACCTACTATCATCCATCACTCACACATGGTCAGGTGTTTTTGGTCTCCGTGTCGCATTTACTTGATGGAAGGCTCATTCACACATCAGTTTCACAGATAGCACTCATACCTATGATAGTCTATGGGGGTGTTCACTTGTCTGAGATGTTCTGGGGACTGAATGTGTTAAATACTAATTATTAATTGAATTATTCTTATTCTGGACTGAGCACATTGCTTCATGCTGACATTACAAAAAG